>NW_005871157.1:3838215-3872542 GCF_000147115.1 Myotis lucifugus
CATCATTGATTTTTCAATCTCTCTCTCCCTCTCCCTTCCTCTCTCTGAAAATCAATAAAAACATATTTAAAAAAGAAAAAAAAAAGGTTCATCCTTTCTCCAGGACCAGCTCTTCTCTGGATCCAATTTCCTCCATCTTTTCAAGGACCTTGTACTATTATTATTGCAGTCTCCCTCTTATATTCAATCTACCTATACTTTCTCCTCAGCACTTAAAAAATACTTGAGTCTTTCTTCCCCTTCCCAGTCAAATTTCTTGAAAAGAGAATTATCTTTGTTCACACCTGCATTTTCTCTTCCTACTCCTAATATCTCAGCATCTTTTTACCCAGCACTCTGTGCTCTTGGCTCCCATGACATCTCCTTTTTTCTTCTACCTCTCAGTTCTTAGTTTCCTTTTCTGGCTTTACCTCTGTTTATTATTAAGTGTTATTGTTCATAGTTTTCTGTCTGAGACCCTAGTCTCTTCTCCTTTTTTCTTCCTAAGTAATCATATTTACTTAGAAAACTTCAGTTATGCTATTACTCCAAAATGAGTATCCTTTACCCAGACCTATTTGCTGTTTCTTTTACATTTTTTTGTTATTAGGCTCTATACAGTGTCTTTCATTTAGTAGGTGTTCAATTAATGTTTTCCTTGTGACTAGTTGACAGAGCGAATGATTAAACCAACTTTGTAGTGATTCTTCTTAACAGACCAATACTAAATACTTTGTATCCTCAGGCCTAGTACATAGCGAATACGTAGTAAATGCTTTATAAATGACTAATTGAAGAAAAATGAATGAGTGAATAAAAACACTTTGTAATGATTTATTATAGCCAACCAAGACAAAAAAAACTTGCTTATTCTCTTAAAATATATAACAGTATAGCCCTGGCCCATTTGCTCAGAGGTTAGAGTGTTGGACCATGCACCAAAGGGTTGAGGGTTTGACTTCGGTCAAGGGCACATACCTGGGTTGCAGGTTCAATCCCTGGCCCTGGTCAGGGCACGTGCAGGAGGCAACTAATCCATGTGTCTCTCTCACATCGATGTTTCTTTCTGTCTCTCCCCCCCCCCATTTCCGTCCCACTTTCCCTCCCTCCCTTCCACTCTCTCTAAAAATCAATGGAAAAAAATATCCTCTGGTGAGGATTAACAAAAAATAAAAATGTAACAGTATAGGTTAAACTAGAGTTTGCTTCAAGGGAGACTACTACTTTTTTTAAAAAAATATTTTTAAATATGTTTTTATTGATTTGAGAGAGAGAAGAAGGGAGAGAAAGATAGAAACATTGATGAGAGACAAACATCAATCGGCTGCTTCCTGCAAGCCCTCCACTGGGGATCATGCCCAAAACTCAGGCATGTGCCCTGACCAGGAATTGAACCAATGACCTCTTGGTGCATGGGACGATGCTCAATCCAGTAATCCACACCGGCCGGGTGGGAGACTGCTACTTTAACAGATCATGTGAAAGTTGTAGGTGTCTTTGGAATGTTGTCTAAATAATGTTAGCAATGAAAGAGTAGGAAGAAAACGAGGTTAATCACCTACCTGATCTAGTATATGCTCAGTGGTTATGAACACAGACTCCCATCTGGGTCTGCTTAGGAGAATATACAGAATCTACTATAGGCATATGATAGAAGACCCAGTTTCCTCATCTGCAAAATGGATAGCCTATTTTATAGGGTGGTTGTGAGGATTAAATGTAATGATACTTGTAAAGTACTTAGCACAAGACCTGGCATAAGCATTTAATACTCATTAGTTATTATTAATGAAATACCATTTTGATCCAACTGGTATAGGTGCCAGCCAAAGACATACTTTAGACGAGTAATCACTAAACCTGGCTGCTTATCAGAATTTATTTGAGCTTTAAAAAAAAAAAAAAAAGATTCCTGGGCTCATCCCAGACTACTGAATCACACTGGAGTGGGGTGGGGGAGGCAAGAATTTATATTTCTTAAAACTACCCAGGTGATTCTTGAGCATCATCCATGTTTGACAGCTATGTTATAGAAGATAAAATTGTTTCTAGAAATCATCTGAGCATGAGATATAATCAGGAAAAATGTATCTAATGTGGAGAAAAAGGAGCCAGAAATGACAACTGTAAAAGCCAATTATGTATAACCTTTGGGATCAGTGGTCATCGTTGTGCTGATTGCCCAAGAATAGGTCATAATGAAAGTGAGGCATGCACAGCTGAGCCATTTTCAAGGCCCCAGAATGAAGAGAAGCAGAGCAACTGAGCTGGTAATTGCTGCCAAAATTAATTCAGAGTAGCCATGTAGGATGGAGAAAGCATTAAAAGAGCTTCAGAAAGAGATGGTAGAAATATAAATGTTAAGTTTTAGGTATTGGAGGAAGAAAGATTAGAGGAAAATAAACGAAATAGCTGTGGATGAGCAAGAGATGGAAAATCTCAGGAGAAGATAATTCTTACTGGGGGAAAAAAAAGAGATGAATATATGCCACAAAAGAGAAAAAAAGAAGAGGTCTCAGGAAGGATAGTAAACACATTTTAGGAGATTAACATGGAAAAAACCAAGAGAGCAGGGAAAATCAGCCTATTATAGATGGATTCCAAATCCCAGAAAAACAAATATTACAGAGGGGGAGAGGTAAAGTAAAGCCTAAAGCAAATGAAGTTGATAAGAGGAAGTAAATGAGGGAATTCAGAAACCTTGAAGGATAATTAGAATTATACAAATATGGATAAAGTACAACTTAAGGTAGGAAAGTATGTAGTACAAAGAGTATGGAACATAAGAGTCATTCAGCAAACATCTAATGTTTGTTGGTGTCAGGCAGTATGCCAGATGATGGACACACAGGGATGAGTGAGAGACACAGTTCCTGTTCTCATGGAATTATCATTTCTGATCAACATTGTGGGTAGAAAAAAATTGGGTGACAGTCTTATTGATAAAAGGATGTTTTGCTTTTGAAAGAACTGAATATGAAGCTCTTCACAGTAGATCTGGGGCCAGGCAAGGCATTTTGAAAATTATGGGTTTTTGAAGGATGTATTAGAGTCAGACTCTAGGTTGAAGTCTATCTAACCATCCTATCACATACCCATCCATCCATTCATCTGTATATTCATCCACCTATTTCTTATCCAAAAAGAAATTTGAAAGACAAAATAAAATAAGTATTTGGTATCTTTCTTGTATATTGTAAATGGATATTTAGGAAAAGTCTTAAAGTAAACAAAAAGGGACCTATGAAGCCAGACAATGAGAATACTTTTCATAAAATAAGGATTAAATAATACTTTTTAGAATTTATGTACTGTTACCTGTCTGGAATAAAAAGGAAAAAAGAGAAAATCTTCCTATGTCATTGCCACTTCAGCAGAGAGTATATGTGGCAAAGTGAAATATCTTTTTTTCCAATCATGCAGTAGTAAGAACTCTAATTTCTCAACAACTGGGAAGTTTTGGTAGAGTCATTTAGAAGATAAGCAAATTTCTGTTCGAACACAAGGAAATTAAAACTATGAGAAGGAATAATCAGGGAAGTCAAGTTTCCTTTTGAAGGTGATAAATGGTAGAGGTATTAAAAAAAAGTGAAGGCTCTCGGGAAAGGGTTAAAGCCAAAGGAGTTAAAGAACTAAAAAGACCTATCTATATGCAGAAATTATTAATGAAAAGAAAGAAAACACAAACTTGAAGAAATTGGAGCAAATGTTAAAAATTAGAAACTAAATGGGGTAAGTTTTTTTGAATAGACTCAAAATGGTAGAACATAAGATTAAAGCCAAACTTAAGTTATTGCTTTACATACAAGGGAGTGTCATGGTAAGTAAAAACACATTCAGATTTCCTTAAAAGGACAACATTGAATGTTAGAAGAATTCTTTATCAATCCATTTTAGGAGCTAGATAAGAATTTTGGGGGTAGGGTATATATGTGGAGAGAAAAGGGATCAGATGCCTGTAATATTGCAATGTCAAAAGATGAACAGATATTTTAGTAGCGGACATCTAGATTCTAAAAGTAAGCAACATGATAAAATTACTGTAGCTGAAAGAGAACTTCTGGATTTAATGATCTTCCAGTTGGGCTCTGTAGCATCTTGGAGCAACTCCTTGGCACCTCTGTTCAAAGGCACAATAAAACTAGGAAATAAGAGAAATTGGGTACTGGTACCTGTTGATAATACTAAATACTGAATATGAGGTTTATCTGAGAATCCTATTGGAAAGATTGACATGAATAATAGAGAACATGAGATGCTAAGGGAACAATATGCTGTAAGGGGTCTGAGAAGCTAACTGAAAAATCCTACATGGCAAAGGAATGGGGTGGGAAATAAATTCATTATGCTTGGATTAAGAAAAAGCTTCTATTTAAACATTCTGTGATTTTCTCTGTAATACTGTGTAAAATATATTGTTCCAGACCAGCTTTTGAAATGTGAGGACTCCATATGTGAGTCATAGGGGCCAGCATCTCCATTCTCAATAAAGAATGAAGAGAAAAATTAAAGTGATAAGAATAAAGCAGTAATGCCCATATAACCCGTTACTATTTTTGTACTCTGTGGATTAAATTTCCCCTCTTCATTAAAAATTTTTGTAATTGTATAAAGATATAAAAGAGACAGTTCAGGAAAGCTTAGGCCACTCAAAGCCTTATGTTCAAGAATAGTATTTCTCAACCAAAATGGCGGCTTGCATAAACGCCAGTACTTGCTGCCTCCCACAACCACATCAAAATTTCAACTAAAATATAGAACAACCATCATTCAGAACTGCCTGAAAGCTGGCTAAATAGAAGTGCTACACCTAGAGAAGTAAAGAAGAAAGTACATGAGACTGGTACAAGGAGCAGAGGGTCAGAACGGGCTGGTCCAACACCCACGTGTGGCGTTTTATAAATTGGGAGGGATATCTCCACTGCGAAGGCCTTCTATGAGAAGCAAGGGGTCCCAGCCCCACACTAGACCCCTAGCCCAGGGTTCCAGAGCTGAGAAGAGAACTCCCTGTAACTTCAGGCTGTAAAAACTAGTGGGGATTGTGGCTAAGTGACAGGGAGGCTGCTGGAAACACAGGCAGTTTCTCTTAAAGGGCCAGCTCATGGACTTATCCAGACTCAATCCCTCTGGGCTCCAGCACTGGGTGGTGGCTTTGGGGGAACCAGGGACATAGGGGAAGAACTGGATTATCTGGCATCAGGGAAGGAACTTGGGGGGTGGCTTTCTCCCAGATGGAGATTCTCACAGGGGTCATTGTTCCTGTGCTGGACCTGCACCCCCCCCCCCCCCTTTGTCCACAGAACTGACTGGCAGCCATATCTGAGTTTCCATCAGTATGACCCACACTGTTCGCTCCACCCTGGTGATTCCCTGAGACCTGCCCCATCCAATTTGCAGCCCCACCCAAGCTATTTGCAGCTGCTTTTCCATATGAATGGCCTGATCTGGCTCAGGCTTCAGACTTTGCTAAAATATCTTAAAACAAGTAGCAGCTGGAGTCAATGTGCCTCAAACCTATCAATAAAAGGCCTAAGACCCTGCTCTAGCAAAAGCCTGCCTTGCTTCACCCCTGGGCCTTGCCTGGGCACTTCCAAGATATCTGTAGATCTCTGTCTAGCTCCTGCCTGGTGGCCCTAGACGGTGGCTGATTTGCACCTCCCTGGAGGACTGAGAGCCAGTGCACCCAGTGGACAGCTTCAGACCATACTAGATTACAACTATACACATCCACTAGTGACACACTCAAGGGGCAGACTCAATGAGCACCAAAGCCCCACTGAAGCAAGTCCTGCTCCATAGGGGTGGCTCCTGCACAGCTGCTCTCCCACTGTAGTCGCAGCTGGTCCTCACAGCCAATTGTCCTGGAGGTCAACTGCTCCCAGTGACATCAACGGCAATCAAGGCTCAACTACAACTGTGCACACAGCCCTCACAGGGGTGCACCTAGAGTGCCCAGCTCAGGTAACTGGGGAGGCTTAGCCACTGGGCCCTACAGGACACCTACTACACAAGGCCACTCTACCAATTACAGGAGATATAGCAGCTCTACCTAATACATAGAAACAAACACAGGGAAGCAGCCAAAATGCAGAGACAAAGAAACATGTCACAAATTAAAGAGCAGAAGAAATCCCCAGAAAGAGAAATTAATAAAATGGAAGCAATGGAAGCAAACTACAGTGGGGCCTTGACTTACGAGTTTAATTCGTTCCGAGACTGAGCTCGTTAAAGAGCTCGTTAATGATCTTGTTAACTCAAATTACTCTATCAACTCAATGCAAAAAATCAGCTGAGAGACAGCTGGTATCTCAAAAAACTCGTTAGTTGGGACACTCGTAAGTCAAGGCCCCATTGTACTGGATACAGAGTTCAAAACAATGGTTATAAAGTTGCTCAAGTATTGTAATAAGCACTTCAAGGGACTCAAAGAGAGCTTCAAGGGACTTAGTGAGTCTTTCAAGGATCTTAGTGAAAATTTCAAAGACATGAAAAAGTACCAGTCAGAAATTAAGCATATACTAACTAAAATCTATATAATCCTATATAATGAAAGAGAAACATGTAAATTGACTGTCCCTCTGCTATGCTCACCAGCCAATCAGGAGTGAGTATGCAAATTAACCCATATGCGGGTTAATTTGCATAGACAGGCATGGGAGAGCCGGCGGCTTGGGGGAGCAACTGAGGGAGCCACGTCCCCCCAAGCTGCCGGGTGGAGAGCAGAGCAGGAGAGCCAGAGGCTTGGGGGGACGTGTCAGAGTGGGAGGCCATGGGACAGAGACAGAGCAGGAAAGGAAAACCTAGAGCGTGGGGAGCACCAGGAATTCGGGGAATAGTAGTTCTGGTGGCAGCCCCAGGACCAGAAGCAGAAGCTCAGAGCACGAGGAGCACCAGGAATGCTGGGAATTGTAGTTCTGGTGGCAGACAGATCTCCTAGACACTAGAGCAAAGTGAGCCTGGAGCAAGTTACTGTTGTGGTGGGGGATGAAGGGAACGCAAAGGTAAGTAAGATCAGAGTGTCTAGAAAAAATTAAAGGGAAGATATCCTAAAACTTCCAGGAAATCTCCACCAATGAAGCAAAGGAAAAAAAAATGCCTCTATTATTCTGTGAGCAACAAACCAAACTAGGTTGGGGGTCTCAGACAATTCACTCATATGATTGCAAAGACAGACAGAAACTCCCAGAATGGAGAGGGCTCCCCTGAGGGCTCCCAGATTGGAGAGGGTGCAGGTCAGGCCGAGGGACCCATCCCCAGTGCACAAATCTTCGTGCACTGGGCCCCTAGTCCTATCTAATAAAAGAGAAACATGGTAATTAGCGTACGACCGCTACCCTTCCCATTGGCTAATCAGGGCGATATGCAAATTAACTGCCAGCCAAGATGGCGGCCGGCAGCCAGGCAGCTGGAAGCAAACATGAGGCTTGCTTGCTTCAGTGAAGGAGGACTCCAACGTTCCCCGCCTGCCTTGCCGGCCTCTGAGCTGGCAGTTTGAAACATTGTAACAAATATAGAAGCTAAACAAAACCCCAGAAACCAGCTTTCAGCCGGCCGAGATCTCAGAGCTGGAGATGATACAGTGTTTCGATTATAGAACCGAAACAAACCAGATACCTGCTTTCAGCAGCAGAGGCCTTGGCCCAGAATAAAAAAAAAAAGAAAAAAAGGAGTGGTTGGGAGCTTCAGTCACCCACCAGCCTGAAAACAGCCCTCAGCCCCTCACCCAGACTGGCCAGGCACCCCAGTGGGGACCCCCACCCTGAAGGGTGTGTGACCAGCTGCAAACAGCCATCATCCCCTCAGCCAGGCTGGCCAGGCACCCCAGTGGGGACCCCCACCCTGATCCAGGACACCCTTCAGGGCAAACCAGCCAGACCCTACCCGTGCACCAGGCCTCTATCCTATATAGTAAAAGGGTAATATGCCTCCCAGCACTGGGATCAGCGTGACAGGGGGCAGCACCCAAACCCCCTGATCGCCCTGCAGCTCTGTGTGTGACAGGGGGCAGGGCCACAACCTCCCTATCCTCCCTGCTCTGTTCCTGACAGGGAAAGGCGCCCCAACCCCCTGATCAGCCCTGCTCTGTGCCTGATAGGGGGGAGCTCCCCAACCCCCTGATCGCCCTGCGGCTCTGTGTGTGACAGGGTGCCGGTCCACAACTTCAATATCAGACATGCTCTGTTCATGACAGGAGAAGGCGCCCCAATTCCCTGATCACCCAAAATGTGTGCAGCATTCGGGGGAGCTCCCCAACCCCAAGTCGCCCTGCGGTTATAAGATAGACAAGGTGGGGCGCCCCAACCCGCCCCTCTCCTGGGGCCTTGCTCTGTGTGTGACGGGGTAGAGCCATAACCTCCCCATCGGCCCTGCCCTGAGTGTGAGAGTGGCGGCGCCCAACCCCCTGATCGCCTGCTCTGTGTGTGACAGGGGGCGGTGCCCCAACTCCCCTATCGGCCCTACTCTGTGCGTGACAGGGGGGAGCTCCCCAACCCCCTGATGGGCCCTGCTCTGTGCGTGACAGGGGGGAGCTCCCCAACCCCCCTGATGGGCCCTGCTCTGTGCGTGACAGGGGGGAGCTCCCCAACCCCCTGATCGACCCTGCTCTGTGCATGACAGGGTACGGAGCCCCAACCCCCCTGATTGGCCCTGCTCTGTGCGTGACAGGGGGGAGCTCCCCAACCCCCTGATTGGCCCTGCTCTGTGCGTGACAGGGGGTGGCGCCGCAACCTCCCCATCGACCCTGCCTTGAGTGTGACAGGGGGAGGTGCCCCAACCCCCCAATCGGCCCTACCCTGAGCGTGACTGAGGGTGGCGTCGCAACTTCCCAATCCGCCCTGCTCTGTGCATGACAGGGGGCAGCACCCCAACTCCCCAACTGGCCCTGCTCTGAGCCCGACCAGGGGCTGCACCTAGGGATTGGGCCTGCCCTCTGCCACCCGGGAGCAGGCCTAAGCCAGCAGGTCGTTATCTCCCGAGGGGTCCCAGACTGCGAGAGGGCACAGGCCGGGCTGAGGGACCCCCCCTCCCCCCCCCGAGTGCACAAATTTTTGTGCACCGGGCCTCTAGTATAGATAATAAAAGCCTAAGCAACCGTTACGGTGGAACAGAACAACCAGTCACTATGATGCACACTGACCACCAGGGGTCAGGCGCTCAATGCAGGAGCTGGCCCCTGGTGGTCAGTGTGTTCCCACAGGGGAGCGCTGCTCAGCCAGAAGTCGGGCTTATGGCTGGCGAGTGCAGTGGCAGTGGCAGGAGCCTCTTCTGTCTCCACGGCAGCGCTAAGGAGCAGCAAGTGGAGTGGTAAGGAGCATCGAGTAGGTGAGTGGTAAGGAGTGAGGGGTCCCGGACTGCAAGAGGGTGCAGGCCGGGCTGAGGGACCCATCCCCACCCCCCAGTGCATGCATTTCGTGCACTGGGGCCTCTAGTAAAGAATAATTTACAGGGATTCAACAGTAGAGTAGAGGATTCTGAGAATCAAATCAACAATTTCAAATTGAGGAAGCAAAAAATACCCTATCAGAAGAGCAAAAAGAAAAAATACAAACGTATGAAGATAATATAAGGAGCTTCTGGGACAATTTCAAGTGTATCAACATTTGTATTATGTGTGTGCCAGAAGGAGAAGAGAGAGAGCAAGATATTGAAAACCTATTTGAATAAATAATGACAGAAAACTTCCCAACCTGGCAAAAAAAACCTGGTGAAAGAAATAGACTTAGAAGTCTAGGAAGCCCAGAGAGTTCCAAACAAGAGGAACCCAAAGAGGTCCACACCAAGACACATAATAATTAAATGCCAAGGGTTAAAGACCAAGAGAGAATCTTAAAAGCAGCAAGAGAAAAGCAGTTAGTTACCTACAAGGGAGGGCCCATACAACTGCCAACTAATTTCTTAACAGAAACTTTGTAGGCCAGAAGGGCATGGCAAGAAATATTCAAAGTGATGAATAGCAAGGACCTACAACCCAGATTACTCTACCCAGCAAAGCTATTTGAATTGAAAGTCAGATAAAGAGCCTCACAGACAAGAAAAAGCTAAAGGAGTTCATCATCACCAAACCAGTATTACATGAAATGTTGAAGGGTATTCTTTAATAAGAGGAAGAGGAAGAAGAAGAAGAACAAGAAGAAGGAGGAGGAGGAGGATTAAAAATATGAATAATAAAATGGCAATAAATACATATCTATCAACAATTGAATCAAAAAATCAAAATAAATGAACAAGGAATCTAATGAACATAATAAACTGATGAATAAAAAAGAACCAGAGGCATGGAAACATGGAACAAACTGATGAATCTCAGAGGGAAGGGGGGAGTGAGGAGTGGGGAGAGATTAACCAAAGATCTTATATGCATACTAGAGGCCCAATGCATGAAATTCATGCAAGGGGCTTGGCCCTCGCAGCCGTGGCAGCTTGCCTCAGCTTCATCTGGAAGGATGTCTGGTCTAATTAGCATATTACACTTTTATTATTATAGATATACACTACCTATGGACATAGACAATAGGGTGGTGAAGGTCTGGGATGGAGTAGGAACTGGATGGAGTGGGGCAGTGGGGGGAAAATGGGGACATCTGTAATACTCTCAACAATAAAGATTAAAAACAAACAGAAGAAAAAGAGTAGCATTTCTCTCGCAATTTCAAAAGCAAGTTTAAAATAAAGAGTACAGGGGAAAAAGTACAAAAAAGCTGAAATAGCATCCTAAAAATGGATAAAAAACAAAGTAATACAAACTTGTTGGGAACAACAATATAGGATGCTTATCCTCTTTGAAGGGGCAAACATGCAAAAAAAAAAGGCTCATGAAAATAAAGGAAGTGGAAAAGAAAGTAAACATAGGCTAATTAGAAGTTAGAGAGCATTGTTAGTAATCAGCTGATCATATAGCTGTTGGTGTTAGTTGGTGCCTGAACTCCAGACCCACTTTTTCAACGACCTATTGAATATCTCTTCTTGGGTATGCCATAAGTGTCTCAAATTCAATAGGTCAAGATCTGAAAAAATCATCTCTGCACTTCTCCCTACCACTCCAAGTCTGTTTCTTCTGTGTTTCCCTATTATGGAGTATTATAATCTTACTCATCTA
This sequence comes from Myotis lucifugus, assembly GCF_000147115.1. NCBI lineage: Eukaryota > Metazoa > Chordata > Mammalia > Chiroptera > Vespertilionidae > Myotis > Myotis lucifugus. Next base: position 3,849,290 of record NW_005871157.1, read on the forward strand.
GTCCCCCTATTTTAAATATATATTTTTATTGATTTCAGAGAGAAGGGAGAGTGAGAGAGAGAGAGAGATAGAAACATCAATGATGAGAGAGAATCATTGATAGGCTGCCTCCTTCATGCCACACACCGGGGATTGAGCCCACAACCCAGGCATGTGCCCTTGACTGGAATTGAACCTGGGACCCTTCAGTCCACAGGCCAATGCTCTATCCACTGAGCAAAACCAGTTAAGGCTAATCCCCCTATTTTAGAAATGTAAACATCATCCTTGATGTTTCTTATTTTACTCCTATATCTGATCAACCAACAAGACCATTCTTCCCCTTGATAGTTCTCATATATAGTTATCTCTCTGTCGTAATTCTATTTATTTAGACCAGGGGTTGGCACACTTTTTCTGTAAAGGGCCATATAGTATATACTTTAGGCTTTGCAGGCCATATGGTCTTTGTCACAATCACTGTAGCTTTAAAGTAGCCATAGACAATATGTAAATGAATGGATGTGGCTGTTTCCCATCAGACTTTATTTATAGATACTGAACTTTGAATTTCATATAATTCATGAAATATTATTCGTCTTTTGATTTTTTTTACTATCTAACCATTTACAAATATAGAAACCCATTATGGGGGATCACCTTGTAAGTTACATAAATGTTTAATCACTATGTTGTACACCTGAAACTAATATAACATTGAATGTCAACTGCAATTGAAAAGTGTAAAAAAAATTTTAATGTAAAAGCCATCCTTAGCTAGCCATCCCTACAAAAACAAGCAGAAAACCAGATTTGGCTTACAGGCCATAGTTTGCCCAACCCTGGTTCAGACATTTTCTCTCATATGAAATACAACAGTAATCTCCTACTCTCCTAGATTACAGTGACCACAAAAATGAGTCCTATGTGATAATATCTGTCAGTCTATGAAAGCTTGATAATTATTAATTACTTTTGGTTTGATATTAATTCAAGCAATTCTTTTTTTAATGCAGAGTTAGTAAGAGGTCTCTTCTAGTAAGATTTTGAAAAAACATGCCATTAAGCAATATTCAACTGAAACTTTAAAACTTTTGAAAGTTATTATACTGTATATTAAGTAAAATGAATAAATTATTATAAAATCAGAATTTATCCCTAATTCTTTTTGGAAAGAGGTGATATATACTGTATATATAATAAGGATTTTTCTTTTGCGTTTATGATCAAGCTCAAAGTGAATGTGAGAAAAAAGTAAATGTGAGCAGAACTATGTATTCTTTACTAAAATGAGAACTTAATTTTTTTCAGGTTAAACTACAGAGCAACATATCATATCAGATGGCAGACATACATCATTTAAAGGGTAAGAAACTTAATTACAGATTAAAGAGAAACAAAGGTCACTAAATATCTAAAATCCTCAAGAATTTAGAATAATAAAACAGCTAAATGAAAATTTTTGAACAACGTTCCTCAAATGGCAAAACATTTATTCTTTTGTCTTAAGATATAATAAAATGTTTTAATATTGCTTTATATATAATAAATGCAAGTTAAAATTTGAGGCCAGTCCCCAGCCAGTGTGGCTAACTGATTGAGCATTGACCCAGAAACCAAAAGGTCACTGGTTCAATTCCTGGTTAGGGTGCATGCCTGGGTTGTGGGCACAAGCCCCAGTAGGGGGTGTGCAGGAGGCAGCGGATTGATGATGTGTCCCTCTCATCAATGTTTTTATTTCTCTATCCCTTTCCCTTCCTCTCTCTCTAAAAATTGATAAAAACATATATAAATGTATTTTAATTTGAGGCCAGCATTTTAATCTTGTGCTGTACACAGAGTTCATTCAATGAAATGTTGTTCAAAGAATTCTCTAAGAAAGTTGAGCTGTAGCTTCAGAAACCATGAAATTTCTAGGGGAAAGGTAAGGGGTTATCCCTCTGTATTGTGCCATATCTGCTAAAATAATTCATTCAGGTCTAGGGATGCTTTGGACAGGTCCTCCAAGCTTAATGTTTTAGATATCTTGGAAACAGAAGGAAACCTGGGAAGATATGTATATTTTCATTTAGATGAAGTGATAGGAGATAACCAAACCTTTTATGGGAAATAATAGGTAAGGAGAAGAAGCTCTATGCTTTTTGACATTACTTCACATCATCTCTGGCTTTTGGAGTTTGGAGTCTTGAGGATCACCCTTCTTCTTCCTCACAATCCTTTTGTTATGACACCTTGTATTTTAAAACTTTGCATGCAGTGACTTTAAGTTTATATATATGGGTAATACATGTCTCTAATTTCATAAATATATCTTTATTCTATAACCATTTTTAACCCTTTTGATAGAATTAGATAGTATATTTTTATCATCCTCTTGGAGAAGCCAACCAGAGCTGGTTCTGTAATTTATTGAAGTTTTGCTTTCACCTAGCAAAACCATTAGGAAGTGTGATTGGTGTGTTGTAACGCAAAAACAGGAATTATTAATTTTTTACTGTCTGTGATTTAGAACAGCTTTGATTTTTTTATTAGAAATTTGTTTCTTGGGGTGGCTGCATTTATTTTTGTTGAATTTGTGTCCATGTTCTGCTCTTTTTGACTCACAGAGTGCATTGGGATTACACAAGAAGATGCCACACTCTCAGTGCTGCTTCCAGCTTGCAATTTTTATTTGTTATTTATTTTTAATTTTTTAAATTGATTTGAGAGAGAGAGGAGAGAGAGAGAGAGAGAGAGAGAGAGAGAGAGAGAGAGAGAGAGAAGCATCAATTTGTTGTTCCACTTATTATTCATTCATTGGTTGGTTCTTGTATGTACCCTGACCAGGATTGAACCTGCAACCTTGGCATATTAGACAATGATCCAACCAATTGAGCTAACCAGCCAGTGCCCAACTTGCAATTTTTACAAATGATTCTGCTTGTCATCAAAGTATATTTCTCATTTAATGTAGTAGATCAATTGAATAAGAAATCTTGTGGCTTTTGCTAGTATATGTCAAAGAAAATGACAGCCTATGTTACTGAGTAAAAATCTTTATTGTACCATATGCATTGAAGTATTAGTAGATCTTAAGATGTTTTGAAATTTTATATGAAATTTTCTTCATCAGAGAAAAAAAGCTTTGTTTGAACTCATAACTGTACAACTTTTGATTTTGGTGCAGTTTTAAGATTGACTTTTATTAATGTGACTTTTGTGCCTTGGCAACTATTTCTACTGAAATAAACTTTTTAAAAAAAAATAATTCTTTATTGTTGAAAGTGTTACGTATGTCCCCCTTCTTTCCCCCCATTGACTGCCTCCAACCTGCCCCCGCCCCTAATTCACCCCCACCACCACCACCACCACCAAGGCCCTCACTGCCCATTGTTTGTGGCCATGGGCCATGCATATATGCATACAAGGTTCTTCGTTGATTACCCCCCACCCACCCACCCTTCCCCCGCCTTCCCTCTGAGATTCCACACTCTGTTCCATGCTTCCATGTCTCTGGATCCACTCCATTCATCAGTTTATTTTGTTACTTAGATTCCACATATGAGTGAGATCATGTGATACTTGTTTTTCTCTGACTGACTTATTTTACTTAGCATGATACTCTCCAAGTCCTTCCAGGCTGTCTCAAAGGATAAGAGATTCTTCTTTTTTACTGCTGCAAAGTATTCCATGGTATAAATGTACCACAGCATTTTTATCCACTCATCTACTGTAGTTGAAATAAACTTCTTGATAAGTTGACTATAAACCCACATTTGACTATTTTATTGAAATTAATATTGGATATAATGGAATTAATAAACACTAAGACCCTAAAAAATCCTTTATGGTAGTTAATATTTTCATGGAAATAAAAGGAATGGAAGTTGGTTTTTAATTCCTGATATAATAAATTAATATTCTAGTATACACTGATTTATTTTGAATAGCACACCTTATTTTTATGCTTATTACTGAAAGAAAATTTGAAATCAAAATTTTGCTTGAAAGCTGGTTCTAGGCCATCCCTTTCTTAACTATATCCCCAATCTTTTGATGTTAAATTGAGGGAGTTTGGCCATACCTTTCTATAACATACCCTGGTGTTATTGTCTGAGATAGAACATCCTGCGCAATCAACCATGGACCTGATCTCACGTTAAGTTATCTACTCTGGAAGTCCTGCTGTGGTGACCTGTATCAGTCACAACAGATATAGAGTATTTTGGGTTTTAAAATTAAAAAAAACAACACCACCACATTTCCATCAGTTGAAAGTAAATTTGTAATATAGGAAAATTTTATCTTTAGTTTTGCTTTCATTTCTGTTTACTTTCCCTTTTCATGCCCTTGTTTTGACCACTCAAAATACTAAATTAATTCTCAGCTTTATAATCTTTTGCCTATATTCAAACAAGAAAGAATCTGGTATTTTACATGAACTGGAACTCATTTATAATGATGTTTTATTTTTGTTTGTTAGTTGTATTGTAAGACTTTAGCTCCGTTTAGAAATGAAAACTGTATTTCCTGATAAAGAAATTTCAAATAGCCTGGCTGGTGTGACTCAGTGGTTGAGCATTGACCTATGAACCAGGAGGTCAGGGTTCAATTCCAGGTCAGGGCACGGGCCCCACTTGCAGGCTCAATCCCCAATGGGGGGCGTGCAGGAGGCAGCCGATCAATGATTTTCTTTCATCATTGATGTTTCTAACTCTCTCTCCCTCTCTGAAATCAATAAAAATATATTTCAAAAGTAAATTTCAAATATTATTAGAAGTTTATGGAGAGACAGAGAAGCCATCCTAAATCTTGAAACATATCAAGCCTCAGGTTCTTTCTGAAGGTAAAGTTAGCTTACTTCACTTATTTACTGTGTAGGCAAAAGAAGCCTGAATGAGGCCTAAATATCACCAATTGAAGTCCATTCTAATAGCTGCTAGGTAGAGCTGATTTATATAAATTGCAGTAATTTTTAGTTCTAGAATCTTTCTTGCTTGAACATAGGTTCTCTGAACTGGCTAACTTTGTAAGCTACAAGGCTTTTTGTCACTGCTGCCTGCTGGGACCTCATTGTCTCTGTAGACTCAATATCCATAGCTGAGGTCAGAGTTTCTGCTACCTCTAGCCCTCTGTATTTTAGGAGATGGTGCCAGGGATCAGATATCAGTCTGAATGTGTTATTCAGGGATGTCTGGCCTCAGATTTGTTACTTTTATCTAAAGTGGGGGTAATGGGTAAAAAACTGTGGAGATCAACTATGTTTATACTAGAGGCCCGGTGCAAGAAATTCGTACATTGGGGGGGGCCCTCAGCCAGGCCTGCACCCTCTCCGATCTGGGACCCCTGCAGCGGTTCTCAACCTGTGGGTCACGACCATCGGAAAACACATATAGCATATCAGATATTTACATTATGATTCATAACAGTAGCAAAATTACAGTTATGAAGTAGCAATGAAAATAATTTTATGGTTGGGATCACCACAACATGAGGAACTGTATTAAAGGGTCGCAGCATTAGGAAGGTTGAGAACCACTGCCTTAGGGGATGTCTGACTGCCGGTTTAGGCCCGATCCCAGGCCAGCAGGGGAGGGCAGTTGGGGGCTACCAGACCTGCAGGGAGGGCAGTTGTGGGGGACCAGGCCTGTAGGGGAGGGCAGTTTGGGGCGACCAGGCCTGCAGGGAGGGCAGTTGGGAGCAACCAGGCACCTCTATCATCTCACATGTAACGAATGCTACAGTGGTAATCATTTCACAGTATATAAGTGAATCAAATCAACATATTGTATACCTTAAACTTACACAGTGTTATATCTCAATTAAAAATTTTTAAAATAAATAAAAATATAGCTTGAATACATAAACATATTTATTAAATACAAGATTTTATGTGAATCATTTACTTTTCATACCTGATTATTATATTATGCAATAACTATTATTATGCATATTTTTAAACTTTTTTATATACCTCAGCAAATATTCATGTGACTTCAAAATTTTTATTGTCATTGCTAAATATAATCTTTGATATATTTTCTATTTTAGCCTATTTTTTACATTATATTTCTATGTAATTATATTATAAATATAAGTTTAATTCTGCTTTTTTATTGTTGATACTATTATAGATGTCCTTCCTTTTCCCTTCCTTTACCTACCTCCACCCAGCCCCTACCTCCAATTCCTCTGGCCATGACCACACTATTGACTGTGTCCATGGGTTGTGTATATACATCTGCTTTTTGGTGTGCGCTATGAAGTTCCAACCAACTGAACCACCCAGCCAGGGCTACTTCTGTTTTTTAAGAACTTATATCCCGAACAATTTTGGAGTGCCTTTAAAGTACTAAGACTAATTCTATAAGCCTTTATAAAAGGTAGATGTTTTATTATAACTATAATATTGGTACATTATGGGTAGACATATTTTAGTCTTAATAGATGTTGCTTATACAGAGTAGAACTCTGTTCTTATTTTTAAAAATTAAGACTTACTTAACTACTACTTTTGCTTAACTGCTAAGGCTGTTAACTAATTTTTAATCACCTAAGAACATGGCATTCCTCTGCTGACCTCTTAGTTGTGGGGTTAGATGAAGGAAAGGCTCTAGAATGTGGGCCACTTATTAGGGATAAATGTTTACAAAAGAGCATCTGGCCCAGCTTTTAATTTGCTTTACAGCTCATTTCATATCATTCGTTATAACTAAAACTTTTAGCCCTAGCCCAGAAATTACGAGCTTTGAAAATAGATTTTGGTATGTGTGGACCTAGCATCAGTAGCAGAACTAGAAGTAAGATCTAATGTGATTAACACCTAAGTTGGAAGTCAAATGTGATTTAAAATGAAAAAGAAAACTTGAATTTTGTACCCATAGCAAACATCTAAAAAATATTATTTTCTCACCTACTTTTATTTATTTTTTATTGATCTTAGAGAGAGGAAGGGAGGGAGGGAGGGAAAGAGGGAGGGAAAGAGGGAGAGAGAGAGAGAGATTGCCTTTCGAACATGCCCCACCAGGGATCAAACCCACAACTTGATTATGTGCCCTGACCTGGAATTGAACCCGCCACCTTTTGGTGTACGGGAAGACACTCCAATCAACTGAGCCACACAGGCCAGAGCTTCCTGCCTACTTTTATAAAGCAGGTTTAAAGGGGTAGGTAGATATTTTTTGGTACTGTTTTCTCAGCTTGTATGTCTACATAATGTGAAAAGATGTGTAATTTTTTAATATTTCTGATTAATGTGAAAACCACTGAGGCTATCTTGTTTTAAAAATAAATTTTATTTGCCCATGCATGTGTTATGAAAGGCAATTAATGGGCTGCTAATTATATAATTTAACTGAATAAAGAAAATGAAAAGTATATTTAATTCCCCTCCCCCCCGGCCCCACCCCCATGCTTGTGTCCAAGACCTGACACTGAGAGCCACCATCAGGCGGTCAGTGTGGTGGCAGTGGGGCTGCTGTAGCACTGGAATGTAATTTTTAAAAATCCCATAACTTCTCACTAGGGCTCATTGAAGTGAGTAAACTTTATTCCTTTGATTCTTATGTGGCTAGAGCAACTTGCTGAGCTTCGTCAGGAGTTTCTTCGACAAGAAGACCAGCTTCAGGACTATCGGAAGAACAATACTTACCTTGTGAAGAGGTTAGAATATGAGAGGTAAGGTGCTACAAGTATTTATGAATCTATGTAATATCTGTCCAACTTTTGGACAATTCATTTTTTCCTTTCTGGCTTCTGTTTTTCTTCTTTTGTTTTCTTAGGTCATTTAAATTCATTTTCTATTGTCTTTCTATTGCCTCTCTGAAGTCTATACTCTCTTATTTTTATACTAGAGGCCCAGTGCACACACTTTGTGCAGGGGGGTGTCCCTTAGCTCAGCCTGCACCTTCTCACAATCCAGGACTGCTGTCTCCTAACGGCTCGCCTGCCTGTCTGCCTGACCGCCCCTAACCACTCACCTGCCTGCCTGATCGCCCCTAACCACTCATCTGCCTGCCTGATCACCCTCTAACTGCTCCCCTGCCAGGCTGATCGCCCCCAACTACCCTCCCCTGCAGGCCTGGTCACCCCCAACTGCCCTCCTCTGCAGGCCTGGTTGCCCCCAACTGCCCTCCCCTGCTGGCCTGATTGCCCACAACTGCCCTCCCCTGCTGGCCTGTTCGCCCACAACTGCCCTCCCCTGCCGGCCATCTTGTGGTGGCATGAGGGCGTTGCGTGATGGTGCGAGGACCACCTAGGCTTTTATTAGTATAGCTAGATGTTTCCCCATAGCTCCTCCAACATTGGCTTTTATAATTCTAATTTATTTTTGCAAGTATAAGAATAATGTAACACCATAAATACACATAGGAAATTTAATTTGCATTTTAATGGTGAAAGTTAACATTTTCCTCTATATTAACTATTTGTTTCTATTTGCATAAACAATCTATTCGTATCCTTTGACTACTGTGCAGTGGAAATTCACAGTCTTTATCTATTTTATTCCTTTACATTTTTTCTTGAAAATAAGTATACAGTAGGTCCTCGGGTTACGTCGGAGATCCGTTCCTACAGTGCGATGTAACGCGATTTTTGCCGTAAGTCGGAACCCACCTACATAAGCACCTTCGTCACTCACACGGAGCACATACACAGCAGTAATGAAGTGAAACAGTAAAAAAATGTAAAAGAAAGATAACAATTCCTGACCTTTACTTGTGGTAAATAAATAATAAAAAACATAAAGCACATACGTACATACATCGAAATGACAGAACTTCTTTTTTTTATAAATAAATGGGAGATGGCAATGTAACCATGAAATGACATACGTCAAGTCCGACGTAACCCGAGGACTATCTGTATCTTATCTTGCTCTTCTTATGGTTTAGACTTTTATTATTGTGTTAAAGTTCTAACTATTGCATGAATCACTTGCTGCAACTCCTATTAACACTTATAATTCTGTTTTTTCTCATCTATTACTATATTTTGGTCTCACAGTTTTCTCCTCTATATTGTTTTTCTCTTCTGTGATTGAAGTTGGCTTTGACAATTGTTTTTGTTTAATAAAAGCAATTTTTAAAAATAAACTTTTATCTTTATAATTTTTAAATTAGCTTTATCAGTATTTTTTATCCTCTATTAAAGGTTCAAATATTTTAAGAATCTTGACTGAGCTATATTTATGTCTGCTCTTTGTCCTTCCTTGCCCACTCTCTTGCTAACTGAATGCTTCATCTTTGTAAATGTAAGATTTCAACTTCTAGACTTTGAGAATCCAATCCAAGATAATATAATCTAAAAAAGTGACTTTGTAATTTAGTTTTCAGTGTGGACAACAAATCAAGGAATTAAGAGCACAGCATGAAGAAAATATTAAAAAGTTAGCAGACCAGTTTTTGCAGGAACAAAAGGTAAATTAAAAAAAGATACTTAAATTAAAATATATTCTTGTTATAAATATTGTAATTTAGAAATTAAAATATGTACTTTTGTCATAAAACATTGTATTTTTTAAGTATTCTGGACTGCTTAATTCTAAAAATGACCTGCAGTGGCTTTATTGCTGAGTAAATTAGATATTTGCAAAAACATAACCATAACTCTTAAAACTAATTTTGAGCTAAACATCTCTTATCTGGTTTTTTAAAATTCTCACCTGAGGATATGCTTATTGATATATTTTTTTAAAGAATAGTTTATTTATTTTTAGAGAGAGAGGAACAGAGAAGAGAGAGACATTGATGTGAGAGCATAACATCGATTGGCTGTCTCCTGCATGCCCCCTACCAGGGATTGAGCCTGCAACCCAGGCATGTGTCCTGACTGGGAAGTGAACCAGCAACCCCTCGGTGCACGGGACAACACCCAACCAACTGAGCTACACCATACAGGGCTAAAAATATTTTTTGGTGTTAATGTATTTCTCAGATTGTAAAGTGCAAAACATTTTACTGAAAAATCAATTACTTCCTATTTTATGCTTTTTAGAACCAGAAAAATAATTGAGAAACTTTCCCCTTAATTATAAATCTCTGTTACTCTGAATTCCTTTTTTAAAATATAGAAATGAAACACTAGTCACTACTTGGATTCATATTCTAGGGGTAGAAAATTATTTTATTAATTTATCCATTTTCAGTTGACATATATTACAAAGGCCCTGCTAGAAATGGAGGGAATTTGTCTAAAGATTAGGACATTCATTGTTTTCCACCTTGTAATCTCATCTAACTAGCAATGGTTTGTATAAAGTCTTGTGATTTAATGTAAAGAGAGGGTGAACAGTGAAAAATATTTATCTTGCTCTTTGGTAGCATCTTCTCTAAAGGACTAGAAGTTAAGGAAACCAGATTTTCATTGTTAGCTGTTTCACTGTTTTACAGCATGATACTGAGGGCATCGTTTTTTCTGTATTTCATTTTTTGAATCTACAAAGTGAAATAGCTGCTGCCTGTCTGCAGTCTACCTTGAAGAGATGTGAGGATAGATTGCTGGAAATGGCAGGCCTGAGTAGAGACGTTGAAAACAAGCAGAAGGTATTATTGAGATATTCGATAGAGGAGCATAGTAAAACACAGAAGGAAGGGGAAGAGAGGTTGCTGTTGCATTTGTTCTATTAGAAGCCCATATCAATAATAGGGTAAGCCCTGGCCAGTGTGGTTCAGTTGGTTGGGTGTCGTCCCATGCACTGAAAGGTTGCCAGTTCAATTACAATACAGGTCAGAGCACATGCCCAAGTTTTGGGATCGATCTTAGGTGGGGTGCGTGCAGGAGGCAGCTGATCAATGTTTCTCACATTGATATTTCTCTCTCTCTCTCTCTCTCTCTCTCTCTCTCTCTCTCTCTCTCTCCTCCTCGCCCTTTCTTTCTCTCTAAAAATCAATTGAAAAATCTTATTTTAAAAAATGGGGTAAGTTTGCTATCTTCTGTTCTTCCAAGAACACAGATGAGAACTTTACTCTTTTTTTCAGGCAAGTGTAGTTCTCTCTGTCCTTCTATACTGGACTATTTTTATATTATTAATTAACTAACGTACTCTTCAATAATTTGTTGACGTTATCCTGCCCTGAATGGAACAGGTGGGGAGGAGGGAGATTCTTAGAGACTCCTTTCTAGGGTAACACAGTAGCCCTTACCCTTTAGACCAGCTGCCTAGTTCTACTCCCCATTCTTTATTCCCTATTCTGCAACTACTTTAGCAAGGTGATTCTGTGAGTTTTGGGTTGCTTTTTTTTTTTCCAGAGGAGCAAATTCAGTGTAAGCTATATGAAACAAGTATAAGTTGTATTCAGGGATTTTTTTAAATTAAATCTTTATTGTTCAGATTATTACATTTGTTCCTCTTTTTTCCCCCATAACTCCCCTCCTCCCAGTTCCCACCCCACCCTCGGCCCTCACTCCCCACCCATTGTCCTCATCCATAGGTGCACAATTTTTGTCTAGTCTCCTCCTGCATCCCCCACACCCCTTTCCCCCCCAAGAATAGTCAGTCCATTCCCTTTCTATGTCCATGATTCTATTATAATCACCAGTTCATTCTGTTCATCAGATTATTTATTCACTTGATTTTTAGATTCACTTGTTGATAGATGCGTATTTGTTGTTCATAATTTGTATCTTTACCTTTTTCTTCTTCTTCCTCTTCTTAAAGGCTACCTTTCAGCATTTCATATAATACTGGTTTGGTGGTGATGTACTCCTTTAGCTTTTCCTTATCTGTGAAGCTCTTTATCTGACCTTCAATTCTGAATGATAGCTTTGCTGGATAAAGTAATCTTGGTTGTAGGTTCTTGGTATTCATCACTTTGAATATTTCTTGCCACTCCCTTCTGGCCTGCAAAGTTTCTGTTGAGAAATCAGCTGACAGTCATATGGGTATTCCCTTGTAGGTAACTGAGTTTCTTTCTCTTGCTGCTTTTAAGATTCTCTCTTTGTCTTTTGCTCTTGACATTTTAATTATGATGTGTCTTGGTGTGGTCCTCTTTGGATTCCTTTTGTTTGGGGTTCTCTGCGCTTCCTGGACTTGTAAATGTATTTCTTTCACCAGGTAGGGGAAGTTTTCTGTCATTATTTCTTCAAGTAGGTTTTCAATATCTTGCTCTCTCTCATCTTCTGGCACCCCTATAATTCGGATGTTGGTATGCTTGAAGTTGTCCCAGAGGCTCCTTACACTATCTTTGTATTTTTGGATTCTTTTTTCATTTTGCTTTTCTGGTTGGGTGTTTTTTGCTTCTTCGCATTTCAAATCTTTGACTTGATTCTTGCGCTCCTCTCGTCTGCTGTTGGCAGTCAGTGTATGCTTAATTTCTAGTTGGTCCTTTATCACAACATCGAGGGTCTCACTAGATTTCTTGAGGATCTTACTACATTTATCAGCGGTTTCTAGAAAGTTCTTGAAAAACCTTAAAAGTGTGGTTTTGAATTCTATATTCAGTAGTTTGCTTTCCTCCATTTCTGTCATTTGTGTCCTGTTTCCTTGTCTCGGCATTTTTTATGCTTCGCTGTGTCGATAGAGTGGCTTTCTGTGCTAAGTGTCCTATAGGGCCCGGTGGCTCAGCCTCCCCAATTACCTGAGGTAGACACTCTTGGTGCACCCCCTTGTGGGCTTTGTGCACAGTCTTATTGTAGTTAAGCCTTGATTGTTGTAGGTAACACTGGGGGGATTTGACCTCAGGCCAATTGGCTGTGAGAATCAGCTGTATCTACAGTGGGAGAACTTCTGTGCTGAAGACACCCTTCTGGGGCAAGACTTGCTTCAGTGGGGCTTTGGTGCTCACTGAATCTGCCCCCTGAGTGTGTTCCTTATGGATCTGCGGAGTTATAATTGGATGGTCCCACTCTGACCACTGGGTACACTGGCTCTTGGATCTAAGGAGGTGCTAATCTAGTCTCTGCCTGAGGCTACCCTGCAGAAGCCAGCTGTAAAGCAATGCAAGTTGCCCTGGGGCCTTGGGCCAGCTGCAGTATGTTAAGTAATTTTCAGATTACAAAGGGCGGGGCCTTTCATATGCAAAAGCCTCAGTGCACGGCTTGGGCAGGGTGGAGCCCCAGGGGATCAACAGGGTGGGCAGAGCGAGCAGTATGGCTGCTCTCAGTCCTGTCCTCAGAGGCCCCGGCAATCGCTGCATGTGCCTCCGAGAGAAAGCTGCCCTCGAGTTCCGACCGATGCCAGACAGTCCCGTTTCTCCCGTATGAGTCTGGGTCCCCAGAGACTCGCCCAGAACTGGAGCTCAGAGCCTGAGACTCCCTCCCAATTGAAAAAGACAATCATGTCCTCAGCCATCAGCCCTCTCCGCATGCACCTCCACACCTTTGTATTTTACTTCCGCACCACACCTCCTCTGAGTCTCGGTATGCTTTTCTCTTTCCTTCTAGTTGTAGAATTTCCACTCAGCCAGCCTTCCTGTGGTTCTGGATGATGTCTGTTCCGTCTTTTAGTTGTATTTTTGAAGTGGTTGTGCGAGGCAGCAATCTCAGGTGTTTACCTATGCCGCCATCTTGGTTTCTCCGGGATTTTTTTTTTTTAACCAAATAATTTAGAAGTTACTCTGGAGAAGGAGCAAATTCAGTACAACCTGCTTCCTGTTTTCATTCTATCCATAGGAAAAGTGGTTATTACATTTAAAAATGGTTGAAAAATCAAAAGACTATTTTATGATGGGAAAATTATAAGAAATTCACATTTTCATGTCTACAAATATATATTCTGGTAATATAGTCACACTCAATTGTTTACTGCTTTCATGCTACAAAGGAAGAGAAATTGTTGTAGACCAGAGGAGACTAAGGAGACCTGAAGACTTAAATGCAATGTAGTATCCTGGATTGGATCCTGGAACAGAAAAAGGACTTAGTGTAAAAAGTGATGAAATCTAAATAAAGTCGCCGAAACCGGTTTGGCTCAGTGGATAGAGCGTCAGCCTGCGGACTGAAGGGTCCCAGGTTCGATTCCGGTCAAGGGCATGTACCTGGGTTGCGGGCACATCCCCAGTGGGAGATGTGCAGGAGGCGGCTGATCGATGTTTCTCTCTCATCAATGTTTCTAACTCTCTATCTCTCTCCCTTCCTCTCTGTAAAAAATCAATGGAATATATTAAAAAAAAAAAATCTAAATAAAGTCTGGAGTTTGGTTAGTAGTATACTAATGTTAGTTTCTTAGTTTGCAAATGTGCCATGCTAATATAAGATGTTAACATTAAAGGAAATTAAGTGAGGGTTAATTAGTTTTCTGTGAAGTTAAAGTTATTTCAGAATAAAAAGTTTATTTAAAAAGCAATTAGGTGCCCCTTCGCCAAATTATCAGCATTGCACTTAGAAAACACTTTTATTTGAAGGTAAGGGAGGGAGGGAAGGTGGATGGGTGGAAGGTAATCAACCATGGATTATGCATGTATGTATATATGCATAACCCACGGACACAGACAGTAGGGTGGTGAAGGTCTGGGGCAGGGGCAAGGGGCCCGGGGTCAGACTGGAGGGGATCAATGGGGGGAAAATGAATGAATAAATAAAGAAAGAAAACAAAATACTCTTATTTTCTAAGAATATTTAATATTGCCCGGCCAGTGTGGTTCAGTGGTTGAGTGTCGACCCATGAACCAGGAGGTCACAGTTTGATTCCTAGTCAGGGCACATGCCTGGGTTATGGGCTTCATCCCCAGTAGGGGCATGCAGAAGGCAACTAATCAATGATTCTCTCTAATCATTTATGTTTCTATCTCTCTCTCCCTCTCCCTTCCTCTCTTGGAAATCAATAAAAACATATTTTTAAAAAGAATATTTAGTCCTAGCTGGTTTGCTCCATGGTTAGACTGTTGACCCACAGATTGAAGGGTCTTAGGTTCAATTCCAGTCAAGGGCACATACCTCAGTTGCAGGCTCAATCCCCAACACCTCTCGTGGGGACATGTGGGGGAGGCAACCAATCAATGTGTCACATTGATGTCTCTCCGTCTCCCTTCCACTCTCTCTAAATAATGGAAAAAATATCCTTGGGTGAGGATTAACAACAACAAAAAGTTACAGTCATTAATAATACATCAAAGTGACATTGTTAACTATTTTAAATGGAAAAGTGTTTTTGAACAGTAGTTCATTGATTTTTAAGTTTTGTTTAATATTGTTTGTTTTATTCACATCTGCAATGAAGTGGAATACTGTAAAAATAGTCTATGATATAACATTATAGCAAAAATACAGAGATGCAGGATAGATGCTCAGGTTGTGCCTCACTGATTTTCTCACCTATGTCTTTCATGCCGACATGTACAAAAATTTCAGTTTATCATCTCACTCATCAACAATTAAGCTCTGAGATTTGGCTATTGTTTACAAGTTCCCAGATGTGGGAGTGAGAAAGACTGTCATTTGAATTCATTCTCCACAATTCTCTAGCTTTGTAACCTTGGATAAGCTCCTTAACTTCTTTAAGCCTCAGTTTTGTTTTTCCTCAGAGTATTTATTTGTCTCTGCTAAGAGGATAAATTTGAAAGCAATTTGTAAACTATGAAGCACAGTACAAATGTTTGTTGTTGATTTTATCTGCCAGGTACACTGGAATTGTCAAAGTAACTTTTTTCTTTATTTTGACAAGTTCTTATAATTTGGCTCTTGTAATTCTAGATTTCCTATAGATTTTTAAGTGCTATTGTTTTTTTTATAACATTACTTAATGATGACATTGCATAGTGCTTTAGAGTTGACCAACCATGTATAAATGCATTAAATATTAAGTGTAAGGACCTATATGGCAACTCAAGCATATCTACTTGATCTTTGTGTCTCCCGATTTTCTACTTGAGGCAGTTCAATATAAAAGAGAAAACTGGTTCACCAATAGAATTGAGTCAGGTCTAACTATATACCCAAAGATTCAAGTTTCCAAGGAGATGATATATTTAGGAGCAGGTTGGAAGGAGCACTGACCTGGTGTATTGGTCTGCCATTACTACTTATGCTTCGGTGGTCAGTGCACTTGGGAAGAAATTGCCCTGTTTACCACCCTTGCTGTTTCTACTTGGGGGGAAAAAACCTGACAATGTCAGTAGCCATTTGTCACACTTGAGGGGCACCTGTGTGCCAATCTCCTGCTGTGTGCCATCCTGCTGGATTATAACATTTGCCTATAAAGAACCCACCCTGCCCACAGCACCTAGGACAGAGCTTAACTGTATGCCTCCCACAGTAACCTACAATGCTTGGCAAGACTCTCTTCTTGCAGAATCACTCTTTTAGCATAGCCAAAGAGAATTACCTCTGTCTAATATTTTAGGCCATTTACTACAATTAGAGACTTTAAAATGTATTGGTTCTTCTTTGACTTCGTATCAGGTATAAAAACTGAACAGAAAATAACATTATATCCCCCATCTCCAAGTGTTTGAAATTTAGACCCAGAGTATAGGTTTCAGAAAATGAACTGTTTCAGAACATTTAGTTAATAGTTATGTCAATGATGTAACATTGTTAGCTGAAAAATATTTACTGTTACTAAATCTTTATCTAACAGCAAGAGGCCCACAAGTTGGAATTAAAAGATGGAAATGAATTGGGTATAAACAATCATGCAGTACCTAAAAATGTTCCACAAGTAGGTGAGAAGGCCGAAGAGAAGAATGAAGAACCCTCAAACAACCATATTGCACATGGGAAAGGTATTATAGTTATTTTGTTTTGTGTTAATAGGATATTGACTTTTCTCATTTTGAGGTTAACATTTTCAATCATAAAGGATATTGTTTGATTTTAGTTCAATTATGATTAGGTATCTGTATTGTTTCAAATTTAGATCCTTTGACTGAGAAAAATTAGTAAGTTATTTTAGAATTACAACTATGTCCAAAGCAAGATATAAAGATACTAGAGGCCCAGTGCATGAAATTCGTGCACAGGAGTTGGGGGTCCCCTCAGCCTGGCTTGCACCCTTTCCAATCCGGGACCCCTTGGGGGATGTCCGACTGCCTCTTGCAATCTGGGACTGCTGGCTCCTAACCACTCGCCTGCCTGCCTGCCTGATTGCCCCTAACCCCTCTCCCTGGCTGCTTGATTGCCCCTAACCCCTCTCCCTGGCTGCTTGATTGCCCCTAACCGCCTCTGCCTCGCCCTGCACCCAGAACCCAGGATTCCCTCCTCCAGGTGGTCACAGGCAACTGGGACCCGGGCTTCCCTCCCTCTGGCCGGCCGCAGGCACCCAGGACCCCGGCCGGCTTCGCCTGGGCTGGCCGCAACCACAGGTGGCCAGGACTGCAGAGTGGGTGGCTTGTCCCTCTCTCAGGCCACAGGCACAGGTGCAGCCACTGGCGCCCGGGACCTCGGGGCAGGCGGCTTGTCCCTCTCCTGGGCCGTAGCCTGACTGGTCCCCATTCCTCTCTCGCGAGCTCATTTGTGCCTGGCTGGTCCCCATTCCTCTCTCCCCAGTGTTGAGTGTCTGAGCCGTTACAGCATGATGACCATTTGCATATTAGCTCTTTATTGTATAGGATTTGGTTAGTGTAGCTTATTGCTTTAGAAACTATTACCTTCCTTCAAAATAGTTTTAATTTATGTAAAGAAAAATATAGAATTATATCTTTTGATACTTGGGCAGAACAAATCAAACCAGGTGGTGATGCAGGAATGCCTGGAATAGAGGAGAATGACCTTGCAAAAGTTGAAGAACTTCCCATTGGTAAGTAAAAGTTAGTAGAGTATTTAACTAAAGTGACCATATTATTTTTCATGTGACCCTATTCTTTTTGAGTAACACTTGAGAAAATTCACAGATATCTGTATGATTTATATTTTCACTTAATTAACCACCCATAAAGTACTTTTTTTTGCCTTAATAAGAATCAACCATATTTGAACCTTTCTTTTTTGACTCAAGAGTTATTGTTCATAACATTTATGCTATATTAGAGCCATTTATGTTTACTAAAAGTATATATGGCTTGTTTCTTTCGTACTAAATGCTCCCAGATTGCTGTGATGTTGGTGTGCTTTAATATGGCATAGCAATATACTTATATAGGTTTTTAGAACTTGCCTTGTCCTTTCAGTTAATTACCTCAAACTTTAAATAATTTTTTTACTGTTTTCTTTCTTCTATTTTTGTTAATCCTCACCAGAGGATATTGTTTCCATTGACTTTTAGAGAGAGTGGAAGGGAGGAGGAGGGACAGAGAGAGGAACATTGATGTGAGAGAGACACATCGATTGGTTGCCTCCTGCACACATTTAGGCTGGGGCCAGGGATCGAGCCTGCAGCCAAGGTACTTGCCCTTGACCCAAATTGAATCTGCGACCCTTCAGTCCGCAGGCCAAAGGGTCGCAGTCGATTCGGGTCAAGACCAAGTACCTTTCTAACTGCTGAGAAACTGGCTAGGCGGGTGACTTTTTTTTATGGCCACTTCTGCTCAATGTGTATCTCTTTCTTCATTAATGTGTCTGTTTCTTATCTATTTCCATTTGAAGTCTGTGTCACTGCTGCTTTCCTAATCCCATTCATGTTTGGTTTTTTTGCATGTCTGCTTTTCTTGCCATTTCTATGTTTCTTGGCTATCATAAGCATCCCTCCCTGCCGACTCCAATTTATGGTAGAAAATTGAAAGTAATAGCATGTCTGTGGTTATTCATGGCTGTTTTTATTCCTTTCAATCTTGGTGATTACTTCTGTGGTTACAACTTACTGTATGTGGCTGAAGTTGCTGAGTGTTTGAGGTCCAAATGAAGTACTGGGTTTTTTATTTGTATCGTTTTGTTATCTTCTCAAATTCTTTCATGTCTGTTTTCTTTTGGGTTATCAGTCATAATATACTCCCCTAAAATAAAGGTAAGGACAAGAGCAATAACGCAAGTTTAAAAATATGGAGTTAGAATGAGCATGATTTGTTTGTAAGGCAATGAAGTTATCTAGTGATTCTTAAGGTGTGGTACTTGGATCAGCAGTATCAGCATTACCTAGGAACTTCTTAGAAATTCAAATTCTTGAAATAGAGCTCAGCAGTGTGTGTTTTAACAAGCCCTCCAAGTGGTTTTTGATCTATGCTAAAGTTTTAGAACCACTAGCTCCAGCCGTGGGCAAACTACGGCCCGCGGGCCGGATCCAGCCCGTTTGAAATGAATAAAACTAAAAAAAAAAAAAGGCCGTACCCTTTTATGTAATGATGTTTACTTTGAATTTATATTAGTTCACACAAACACTCCATCCATGCTTTTGTTCCGGCCCTCCGGTCCAGTTTAAGAACCCATTGTGGTCCTCGAGTCAAAAAGTTTGCCCACCCCTGACTGCTAGACATTAATTAAGGAAATGTTGAAAGCAAAGACCATGTATTCTTCTCAATTTCTGCAGCACTTACTCTATTCCTAGACTTACTGAGTTTTAGATTGATTAATCTCTTTTACATTGCCCTTAAAAGGTTTATTTATTGTTCATATTACATTTGCTTCAGGTTAGATGACTGTCTTTGCGGTTCTCCTTCAAGCATTGTCCCCTTTCATTATTTCAAGCCACCGTCTTCATATATAGCCTGCTAAGTTGTAGCACAAAGGGAAGACAGATTGTAGGTGATTTGTACAGATTTAATCACCATACTTGGAAGTGTCACCCACAGTCACCTACATTCTCATGGTCAGAACCCAGTCCTATGGCCCCTCACCATAAGGAAGGCTGATCTTCCTCTGTTTCCAGGAAAAATATAATGAAATATGATCACATAGCATTGTCTCTGCCACACCAAAGTCTTAGAAGAATAAAATGTGCCACTAACCATATCTTATAGATGGACTTTTCTATTTTTTTCTTTATCTCTTTTTCTTCTCTATAGTTTCTTTGCTCTCTTCCTTTATATCATGTTACGCTGCGCCAGAATATAGTGTAATTAGTGGTGGTGAATGAAAAGGTATCTCTTTCCCTGTTGCCTTCATTTCTTAAGGGAGAAGAAAGTCCCTACTACAAGTATGTACATCTTTGTAGTAAGCCCTTGGTACAACTTAAAATTTCCCTCTTCAAAAAATAAATCTCAACTTATTATCTTATTTATATTTAGTTTTTATTTAAATGTGAGCAACTTAGAATAGCATATTTTTATTGCTTCGCCTAATCCAGTGGTTCTCAACCTTCTGGCCCTTTAACTACAGTTCCTCATGTTGTGACCCAACCATAAAATTATTTTCGTTGCTACTTCATAACTGTAATGTTGCTACTGTTATGAATAGTAATGTAAATATCTGATATGACAGGCACTATTCTAAATGTTGGGAATAGAGTGGAGAATAAGATAGAGTTTCTACTGTCTTTTATTCTTCTCAACCTTCTGGCCCTTGATCACCAAAATTTATTGATTCTATCTATATAAAAAGGTATCACTATATCTGAAGGGATTTTTTTACTTATTCATTCATGAATAGTAATGTAAATATCTGATATGACAGGCACTATTCTAAATGTTGGGAATAGAGTGGAGAATAAGATAGAGTTCCTGCTGTCTTTTATTCTCGTCAGATTTACTAGTATTGATCACCAAAATTTGTGATAGGTGGTACAATGTATCAATTAGTAGCCACAAATTAATTATATGCCAACTACAAGGATTACAGAATTAGGATAAGCATCATAGGATTAGTGCAATATGGTGGTTGGTTTTAGAAATCATAAAATCAATGGGAATAATATGGATCTATTTTTTCTTTTAGTTTTAAAGAAACCCCCTATTTCTATTTCTCAATATGGTAGTCATCAAGCAATCTCCCATCATCCAACTGGACAACCTCTCTCTCCTAATATGGTTCCAGGTATGAAGTCTTATTCTTAAATTTTTACTTGAAAACTAAATTCTTGGTCATGTATTGTTATTTAGTGAATAAAACATGTCATTTAACAGCATAGTGAAGTAATTTTCTTCTAGTTAATGTTATATATTTTCAAATGACTGATAAAAGCTCAGGGAAGTGATCATTTAAAAATGCATGCTATCTAATAGATTCCTAAAAGCAGAAGAATTACTTGTTTTGCCACTCTGGACTATATTCCCCTTCATCTCTGTTGTTCTATATGTACGTATTTACCTTCTTCAAAATGTGTTTAAATTTATCTCACAGAGTCCTTCTATAAATTACTAGATTCACCTATTTTAAACTCTCTACTCTGTACTTATGAATGTTTCAAATCTCACATTGGTTGTAAGATTTGGTTGAAGGAATTATAATCAATCTTAAAAAAAAAAAAAAAGCCTACCTAACTACCCAATGCCAGACAACAATGTGCCTTAGCTTTTCTAAAGCAGGTCTTGTGAAATTCTCCTGCAAAATAATGACTTTAACTTGATGTTTTTCTATCATAGATTCTCATGTAAATCATAATGGAAACCCTGGAACTTCAAAACAGAACCCTCCCAATCTTCTTCAGCGTTTAATTCCAGGCCCAAACTTGGAGAGTGAACCCAGAATTCAAGGTGATACACTGAAGCAGGCCACCAAGGATAGAGCCGGTGATTTCCATAAGTTAAAGCAAAGTAAGAATGAGTTGATGAATATTATGCTGAAAGAGTTCTTTAAATACAATTTTTGTTTACAAGGCTCAATTAAGGTCTTTATTACTATAATCTCTAACTAATGACTGTATAGTAAAGCCATATACATATAAACAGAAAGTATAATGGTGGCAAAATGTAAAAGTAAAGCAGGTTTTAAATGGATAGAGATTTTAAAGAAGAGTTTTAAAAGCTTCTCATTTGCCAGTGTTCAATAATAAATTTCAGGTGAGTTCATTTTTTTTAAATGCTATTAGTTCTTATGACTAAAATTTTTTTGGAGAAGTGAAAAAAGATATATTTTACTAGGCTAGTGAGTGAAAACTTTAATTATAAGGAACAGAATATAAATAGTTTTGAAAAATGAATTCTGGGGGAAATATAGACCTGGGGAGACTGCCATAGTGGATGTTTCTTACTGCTTTCTTTTTCATTCCCTACAGTTGCAATTTACTTCATTTAGGTTTTAGGAGAGAAGTGAAAGAAATTGAATATATTCATAGTACTATGTAATAAAGTATGACTGCTTAATTGTTTCAGAGTTATTGATTTTGATAAAAGGATAATACCACAAAAAATTCTGGTAGTAGAGAATTTGGGGCAGGACAGTGTCTCTTAAACCATATGACACAGTTCCCTTAAACTATACTTTTTTTATTTCCTCTGCTGATTTCAAGGCTTTTTCCCTTCAACTTCTGAACAGACAGAATATCTAAAAACTCCGATTTGCCTTTGTTAGCTTTTTATGATGGCTTCTATGTTCAGAGCAGTGTTTAGGCAGCTATTTGTACACAGGTTGCTTGTAAAATGAGAACTGCACAGTGTTACATTTTTTTAATCTATTCAAGATATTTTTATTGGTCTTATGATAGTTATTTATATTTCAGCATCTATTATCAACATATAGTTTGCATGCATTCAGTTGACTTTTCTTCCTTGTTACTTAAAAGCATATTTGGGTATCTTGACTAAAGTAATATATGAAAAACTTTTATTTATAAGAATGTGGCTAGTATTTTAAATACAGTGAAAAAATATTTCCTCAAAATTTTGTTAGGATATTGCCTCAAAACTTTTATCTCAACAAAAAGAGGTTTAGAGTAAGGGTATAACTAAATGAAATATCTTAATTTGATTACTTAAGATTTTTTTCTAAACTTATAGTTTATTCCATAAAATTTTTTATTTGCCTTACATGTTGTTTGTTTATTTTTACCAATCTTTGGGCAAAGAATGTGATTGGAAAGTAATTGCCAGAAAATGATCACTCTGTACAACTTATTTTTAAAAGAATCTAAACTCTTGCCCGACTGTTGTGGCTCAATGGTTGAGCCTCGAACTATGAACCAAGAGGTTGTGGGCTCAATCTCCAGTAGGGGGCATGCAGGAGGGAGCTGATCAATGATTCTCTCTCATCACTGATGTTTCTATCTCTCTCTCCCTCTCTCTTTCTCTCTGAAATCAATAAAAATATATTTTTATAAAAAACACTCCAAATTCTTTTCATTGTATATATTTCAGTACAAATATTATTGTGAGAGTTAAAATTAAGGTGAGCACTATTTTATGATTTACTTGGACATTATTTCATACATAATTTTAACCTATCAAATAGTTACATAGTTGTCATTTTAAATGTATTTGTGTACTCACACACATATACATATATCCTGTTGTGTTTAGGCAATAATAGTAGTGTTCATTTAGCTCTATTCTTTTATTTTTTTTTAAATATATTTTATTGATTTTTTACAGAGAGGAAGGGAGAGAGATAGAGAGC
>NW_005871157.1:3872642-3988640 GCF_000147115.1 Myotis lucifugus
TTTCCTTCATTGACTGGCTTGTTTCACTTAGCATAATGCTCTCCAGTTCCATCCATGCTGTTGCAAATGGTAAGAGTTCCTTCTTTTTAACAGCAGCATAGTATTCCATCGTGGAGAGTTAAAATTAAGGTGAGCACTATTTTGTGGTTTACTTGGACATTATTTCATACATAATTTTAACCTATCAAATAGTTACATAGTTGTCATTTTAAATGTATTTGTGTACTCACACACATATACATATATCCTGTTGTGTTTAGGCAATAATAGTAGTTTTCATTTAGCTCTATTCTTTTATTGATTATTTATATTATTTTGTATTCTCTCAGGTTGTAATAACTGTGAATATCTTTTTTCAAAATACTTAATGCTTCTCCTACTTTGGGTGTTCCTTTAAAAGTGTAGTCCCCAAACTGAAATTACTAGTTCAAAGTACTTGACCAGCTTTCTAGATCCTGTTACATATTGTCAGATTGTTCTCTAGAACAGTTTCACAGTGTCAGTGGAGATATTTAAATTTATTTCACATTTGCTTTTTAACACTTTTATAAGGTATTTAGAATATGTTCCTTAAAGATGTTTTGATAAGCATTTACTTTCTAGCAACCTGTTCATTTTTGTGAGGAACTTATTATAATTATTTCTGGGTATGTAACTGTGCCTCACTTTTGACCACGTAGCGTGGTATCTTTGGAAATTGATCCTATATCTTTGTATCAAATCTTTATAAATAATTCAAATCTTCAGATACTGACTTTTTATAATTTGCCTTTACCATAGTTTTCCACTTCAGTTGCCTTTCTTGATATGAGACTTTATTCTCTTTTGTCATGCAAAAGTTTTTTTAATTAAATATAATTTTTAAATTGTTATAAAATCCACCAAAGTGTTTGATTCAGTGACACCCAGTACATTCACATTGTTGTACAATCACCACAGCTGTCTAGTTCCAGAACATTTTCATCACCCTGAAAGAAGCCTCTACCCATTAAACAGTCACTTTCTATTCTTTCTCACCAGTAGTTTGTGGCAACTTTCTAATCTGCTTTCTGACTCTGTTAATTCACCTGTTCTGGATATTTCATATATAGGGAATCATACAATATGTAGACTTTGTGTATGGCTTCTTTCACTTAGCATACTGTTTTCAAGTTTCAGCCATGCTGTTTCTTTTTATGGCTGAATAATATTCAATACGAATATTATTGTACAAATACATTTTGTTTATTGTTCACCCATTAATGGACATTTGAATTGTTTCTACTTTTTGGCTATTGTAAGTAGTGCTACCGCTGGTATGAACATTCCTTTACAAGTTTTTGTTGAACACCTGTTTTCAGTTCTTTCAAGTATATACCTGACCTAGATGTGAAATTGCTAGGTTATATGCTAATTCTATGTTTACCTATATAAGAGCTGCCAAACTATTTTCCACAGCAGCTTCACCATTTTAGAATACCACCAGCAATGCATGAGCATTTCCATTTCTCCACATCCTTGTCAACACTCATTGTTTTCTTTTTTTTTTTTTTAACTATTGCCATCCTAGTGGGTGTGAACTGGTATCTCACTGTAATTTTCATTTTCCCAATGACTAATGACATTGAGCATCTTTTTCATATACTTGTTTGCCATTTGTATATCCTCTTTGGAGAAATGTCTCTTCAGGTCCTTTACCCATTTTTAAATTGGATTGTTTGTCTTTGTTTAGTTTTAGGTGTTCTTTATACATTCTGGATAAAAGACCCTCATCAGATATATGATTTGCAAATATTTTTGTCCATTCTGTGTGTTGTCTTTTCACTCTGATAGTGTCCTTTGATACAGAAAGTATTTTAATTTTGAAGTCCAGTTTATCTATTTTTTCTTTTGTTCATGCTCTTGGTTTCATATCTAAGAAACCTACGCCAAATCAAAGGTCTTGAAGATTTCCTGCTGTTTTCTTCTAAGAGCTTTGTAGTTTTAGCTTTTATGTGTAGATTTTCAACCTATTTTAAATTAATTTTTTATATGATGTGAGTTAAGGGTGCAACTTTCTTCTTCAGTAGGGTATTTTCCCAGCACTATTTGTTAAAGAAAGTCTTCTTTCCCCCATTGAACAGTCTTGGCATTCTTGTCAAAATACAGTTGACCCCAGATGTTTGGGTTAATTCTGTACTCTCAATTCTGTTCCATTCAGACCAGACAGTACCACACT
This sequence comes from Myotis lucifugus, assembly GCF_000147115.1. Taxonomy (NCBI): domain Eukaryota; kingdom Metazoa; phylum Chordata; class Mammalia; order Chiroptera; family Vespertilionidae; genus Myotis; species Myotis lucifugus. Next base: position 3,874,840 of record NW_005871157.1, read on the forward strand.
GTTTAGATTACTGTAACTTTGTAGTAATTTTTGAAATCAGGAAGTATGAGTCTTTCAACTTTGTCCTTCTTTATAACATTTTTTGACTACATGTGATCTCTTAAAATTCCAAGTGAATTTTAAGATCATTTGTTTATTTTTACTAAAAAGGCAGCTGGGATTTTAGTAGGAATTGCATTGAATCTGTAGATTACTTTAGAGTGTACTCTCATCTAAACAATATTAAGTATTCCAGTCCATGGAAAATGGGATGCTTTCCACTTATGTAGGGTATCTTTCATTTCTTTTAGCAATGTCTGATAGTTTTCAGTGTGTAAGTCTTGTGCCTTCTTGGTTAAATTTATTCCTAAGCACTTTGTTCATTTTGATGTTATTTTAAATCAAATTTTCTTAATTTCCTTTGTAGATTGTCATTGCTAATGCATAGAATATGACTGATTTTCTTTAAAGGGTAACTTTTTAAAAAAAAATTCTTTATCGTTTAAAGTATTACATATGTCTCCTTTTTTCCCTGGCGGTTCCCACCCCTCCAGAACATGCCCTTACCCTCCCCCCCCCCCCCCCCCGCTCTCTGTGTTCATGGGTCATGCTTATATGCATTCATACAGGTCCTTTGGTTGACCTTTTGTCCCCCCTCCTCTGCCTTCTTTCTGAGGTTGGACGGCCTGTTTGATGCTTCTATGTCTCTGGATCTATTTTTGTTCATCAGTTTATATTGTTCATTATATTCCTCAAATAAGTGAGATCATGTGATATTTATCTTTCTCCAGCTGGCTTATTTTGCTTAGAATAATGCTCTCCAGGTCCCGCCATGCTGTTGCAAATGGTAGGAGTTCCTTCCTTTTTACAGCAGCGTAGTATTCCATTGTGTAGATGTACCACCGTTTTTTAATCCACTCATCTGCTGATGGGCACTTAGGCTGTTTCCAAATCTTAGCTATTGTAAGTTGCGCTGCTATGAACATAGGGGTGCATATATCCTTTCTGCTTTCTGATTGGTGTTTCTGATTTCTTGGGATATATTCCCAGAAGTAGGATTACTGGGTCAAATGGGAGTTCCATTTTTAATTTTTTGAGGAAACTCCATACTGTCTTCCACAGTAGCTGCACCAGTCTGCATTCCACCAGCAGTGCACGAGGGTTCCTTTTTTTCCACATCCTCACCAGCACTTGACTGTTTTGTTTACTTTTGGGCTTTTGGTTTTAAATTCTTTTAATGTAGTTTTCTAATAATATACTAATACTTGGTCCCATCTTAAAGATTTAGAATATGGTATTTTATTTTCATTATTTTAGAAATAAGAAGTGTGCATTAGTATTTTATATATATTGTATATAATGTATTTATCTTATACATTAGCATATATGTAAACATGTATGTGTATATATAAAGTCAATCTTTTTTTAAAATATATATTTTATTGATTTTTTTACAGAGAGGAAGGGAGAGGGATAGAGAGCTAGAAACATCGATGAGAGAGAAACATCGATCAGCTGCCTCCTGCATACCTCCTGCTGGGGATGTGCCCACAACCAAGGTACATGCCTTTGACCAGAATCAAACCTGGGACCCTTCAGTCCGCAGGCCAATGCTCCATCCACTGAGCCAAACCGGCTAGGGCTAAAGTCAATCTTTTTAATATGATTCAAATTTTCTCTTTTACATCAACTGCATTTTTGTTTTCTTTTTACCTTTTGACACTTTTCTCCCACCCCCACCCTTTGCCTCTGGCAACTACCAATGTGTTCTCTGTATCCATGAGCTTGGTTTGTTTTGTTGATGTTCTTAGATTCCACATATAAGAGAGATCATGTGGTATTTATTGTTTTCTGACTTATTTCAGTTAGCATAATGCCCTCAGATAATACTTGTTGCAAATAGCAAGATTTCATTTGGTTTTTTATGGCTAAGTAGGTATATATATATATATAGATGCCATGGTTTCTTTTTTTTTTCCTTTTATTTAAAAAATATATATTTTTATTTCAGAGAGAGGAAGAGGGAGATTGAGAAACATCAATGATTAGAGAGAATCATTGATCAGCTGCCTTCTGCACGCCCCCTACAGGGGATCGAGCCCACAACCGGGGCATGTGCCCTGACTGGGAATTGAACCCCGACCTCCTGGTTCATGGTTTGACACTCAACCACTGAGCCAGGCCACATTTATTTCTTTACGCATTCATTCATCCATAGACACTTAGGTTATTTCCATGTCTTGGCTATTATAAATAATGCTACAATGAACATAGGGGAGCAAGATTTATTTACTTATTTTTATTCTTCTTGGTGTTCCTCTGTCTTGGATATAAGGATGTTCCTTTCCAACAGGTATAGGAAAGGCACCTTTCACATGAGGATTTTATGACCTGCTTTAGGAGAAGGTCAGAAAGTTCTTTCTGCACATGCCATTTCTCAAATTCCTTCAGCTTCAGTAGTCTCTCCTTATCCATGGGGGATATGTTCCAAGATCCTAGGGGACACCTGAAACCAGGGATAGTACCAAACCATATATATACTATGTGTTTTTTTCTATGTATACATACCTATGTTAAAGTTTAATTTATAAATTAGGCACAGTAAGAGATTAACAACAATAACTAATAACAATTATAACAATATACTGTAATAAAAGTTATGTGAATATGGTCTTTCTCAAAATATCTTATTGTATTGTACTTACCTTTTCACTTAAAGGAAACCCTTTTTCGGCTTCTCTTTGGCATACCTGAATTGCCAGCATCACTTCTCTTATGCTTTGGGCCATTTTTAAGTAAAAGAAGAGTTTCTTGAATACAGGCACTGTGCTAGTGTGACAGGTGATCAGATAACTGAGATTACTACTAAATGACTAATTGGTCGGTAGCATAGACAATGTGGATAAACTGGACAAAAAAATGATTTGTGACCCAGGTGGGACAGAGAAGGGCAGTAGGACATTTCATCTGGCTACCCAGAATAGTGTACAATTTAAAACTTACAAATTATTTATTTTGGGAATTTTCCATTTAATAATTTTGGACCAAGGTTGACTATAGGTAACTGAAACATGGAAAGCAAAACTTTGGATAAAAGGTGACTACTGTGTTTAAGATGCTGTATTTGAGGGTATTTTGTCCTGAATTCCATCATTCCCCTATCTGAAACTTCCCCAAGAAGTTTCATAGTCCAGAAACTGAGTTGGTAGATTGTCTCAGAACTCATTTAACCTGTCTCTCAGTGCTGGGCATCTCTGTGGAAACAAAAGAAAAACAAAGGTTAACCATTGGAACAACTATAGGGTTGGGAAAAGTAGGCTTATAGTTGTTTGTATGGAAAATAATACAATCTAATCTAATAAAAGAGAAACATGCAAATTGGCCACTCCTCCACTATGCCCAAGCCACGCCCACCAGCCCATCAGAGCAACTATATGCAAATTAACCTAACCAAGATGGCGGCCAGCAGCCATGGAGCTGGAGCAAGCAGGAGGCTTGGTTGCCCCAGCGATGGAGGAAGCCAAGCTTCCCGCCTGCCCTGGCCAGCTGTGGCCTCCAGAAAAGGCAACAAAGTTTTAATTATAGAAGATAGATAAATCCAAGATACCTGCTTCCAGCCAGCCTCCACTGGGAGCTTGGGTGGCTGGGGGTCGTGGCCAGCCTGCAAACAGCCATCAGCCCCTCACCCAGGCTGGCCAGGCACCCCAGCAGGACCCCCGACCCTGAAGGGGTTGTGGCCAGCCTGAAAACGGCCCTCAGCCCCTCACCCAGGCTGGCCAGGCACCCCTTCAAAGAATTGCACCCTCCAATTTCAAAGTAGTTGAAATTGAGAATCATGGAAGGCCCACCTGTTTTTCAGTTAAAAGGGACATAGCCTATAGGTTTAGTTGCCTTGAATAGAGAAAATGGTTCATTTAAAATGTCAGCCCATACTTAAAGTCGCACAGACATTACTTTAAACGGTAGATGGTGATTGATCAAGCTGCTTCTCATATGTACTTTTCTGTGTAGCATGCTCCAGGGAAGTAGCAGTAGAGATTTACTTGTTTAACCTTGTTTAATGATTATTCTGAACAACGTTGGAGAGGCAACCTAGTGTATCCGAGAGTACATGATTTTCTTTTATGTATGGGGCTTTTAAAAGTATTTTTCAACCTTTGGTCCTGCATGATTTTCTTTTTTTTTATTTAAAGAATTATTTTAAAGATATATATATATTTATATTGATTTCAGAGAAGGGAGAGGGAGAGAGAGATAGAAACATCAATGATGAGAGAGAATCATTGGCTCTCTCCTGTAGGCCCTACAGTGGGGATTGAGCCCGAAATCCAGGCATGCACCCTGACCTGGAATCAAACCCAAGACCTCCTTAGTAGTTGATGCTCAACTACTAAGCATGCCAGCTGGGCTGCATGATTTTCCTTTATGTATGGGTCTTTTAAAACTATTTTCAACCTTTGGTCCAACTGGCTTAGTGAGTTCACCTTTGTCATATCCACTCTGATCACATATAACGAAACACAAAATGTAAAAAAATAGAGAACTAAAAGGATATTGATACTCTCAAAAACGTGCTAAACATTTCTATGGTCAAGAAATGACACAAAAATACAGGATGATGAAAAGAATTGAATGATTGGACCTATTCAGCTCTGGGTCTGGAAATGCAAGTTTCCAGGAATTTGGCTTTTAAGAGCAATAAGAATAAATTGGAATCACTTAAAATAGTAGCCAGGCTTATTACTTAAAGCCAGGACCTGATTATTGCCCCATTTCCCTTGGCAGAGCAAGCAAAAAATAAAGCTGTTGCTGACTGCCATCAAGGATTATAATATTTATAACCTAAAAGGCTTATGGAAATAGGAACTTACAGGTGGAGCCTTGTGACCATGCACAAAACCACACCACCATTAGTTATATACTGAATCTGTGCTATCCCCACTAGTATCATGGAATAGAAACTCTGAAATGTGGTTATGAAAACTCATAGACTGGGGAACTAGGTGAAAGCATCTTTAAAATGACTAGGTAATACGGGTGAACACAGAGAGGGGAAAAAGAGAAAAATATAAGTACCCCCACATCCTGAAAATTAGTCAGCAAACCAAAACTCTAAACTTATGAGAAATGGTCATGCTAGAAGAGATAGCTACATATCAAAAATTAAAACATGAAAATAATTTTATGTAACAGTCTACTATAAATTAAATATTTTTAAGGGCGCTCAAAGAGATTAATGAAGATATAACCTCAATTTAAGAAATAAGCAGGAATAAAACAAAAACAGATAGATATAAAAATCAATTACACATTATAAAAATGAAAAATATAATCATTGAAATAAAAATCAGACCATGAACATAGTTGACTAAAGTAAGTGACTTAGAAGCTTTTATTGAGATATTCATCAGAATGTAGCACAGAATAACAGACATATTTTAGAGACAAATATATATCATATATATATATATCTATATATATATATAGATATAGATATATATATAGATATATATATATATATGATAGATGTTAAAAGAAACAGAAGGTGTATGTCTAATAGGAGTTTGGGGTAGAGAATGAACGAAATAATCAATTATTGAAAAGAATGAAGAATTTAAAGAGCTCAGAATTTTCTGCAATTGAAGAAAGATATGACTTCTCAGATAAAATGTGTTTGCTGAGTGTCAAGTATAATAAATGAAGTAAATCTTTCGTTTTAGGCAAACATCAGAGTATCCAAAAATTAAGGAAAAAATCTTAAATGATATCAGAAAATATAATTTCCAAGTAATGACAATTACATTTAAAGCAGACTTGTTATCAGCAAATCAAATGTCAAATGATAATGGATTAATATCACATGAATGGAAAATAATTACTAAAATAGAATGTTATACCAGATAATGAGAACAACAGAGCAAAATGAAGACATATTCAGTTACACGAGACTGAGTTTACCTCTCATGGACCCTCAGTGAAAGAAGAGTAAAGGTTATTTAGTAAAAAGAAAACTGAAGAGGTATAGTAACAGCTACAAAATAATAGGAACTCAAATTGATCAAAGCTGTTGGTAAATTTAGTTAGAAACAGTAAGAAAACTGTTTCTGTGTTAAGACAGCAAAACCAATAGCAAATAATAATAAAAAAATAGGGTGAGAAGGTCCATGTCTTGTGTAGAAAGAAGACAAATATTGTAGGAAGAAGACAGCAAAACCAATAGCAAATAATAATTTAAAAAAATAGGGTGAGAAGGTCCATCCATGTCTTGTGTAGAAAGAAGACAAATATTGAATACTTTGAAATTTTGTTAGAAAAATTTGTGAAGTAGGTATATTTAAAATTTAAGGGTAACACTGCTCTCATCCAACAGTGGGTAGAGGAGGAAAAGAAGGTAATATTGAAAGTTAAGGAAGAAGAAAATCCAAAGAAGGTAATCTAACCAGTAAAATCAAAGAAATAAGGTGTCAAATACTACAAAAAACATTGGTAAAGATAAACAGATTAAAGTTATCTGTTTAGATGATAAAAGGATACAAAAGTCAGCTGTATAGTGTTTACAGCTAAATCATGAAAATGAAAGGACTACAGAAGATATTTCTCACTTCTGGATATGTACCCAAAAGAATTGAAAACAGGGACTCGAACAGATATTTTATGAATGAATGGATAATATAAATATGGCCCGTATATACAGTGGGATATTATTCAGCCTTAAAAAGGAAGGAATTTTGGACATGTCAACATAGATGAACCTGGAAGTTATTGTGCTAAGTTAAATAAACCAGTCACAATAGGACTAATACTGTTAGGATTCCACTTATATGAAGTACCTAAAGTAGTCACATTCATAGATACTAAAAGTAAATAGTGGTTGCCAAGGCCTGGGTGGGGAAGGGAGAGTTATTATTTAATGAATACAGAGTTTCAATTTGGGGAAATGAAAAAAGTTCTGGACATAGATGGTGGTGTGGGTTGCACAAAAATATTAATGTATTTAGTGACTCTTAACTATACATTAAAAATAGTTAAGATGGACATTTTATGTAATATATATTACTATAATTTTTTTAAAAAGATATTCCTCGGTGGAAAAATCAAAATAAAGGTTATGTAAAGTATTAGCAAATGGCAAAATAGATTTTTGTATGTGTTTTTTTAATATATTTTATTGATTTTTTTTTACAGAGAGGAAGGGCGAGGGATAGAGAGTTTGAAACATCGATGAGAGAGAAACATCGATCAGCTGCCTCCTGCACAACCCCCCAGTGGGGATGTGCCCGCAACCAAGGTACATGTCCTTGACTGGAATCAAACCCGGGACCCTTCAGTCCGTAGGCCGACCCTCTATCCACTGAGCCAAACCGGTCAGGCTAGATTTTTGTTGTTGTTGTTAATCCTTACCTGAGAATATTTTTCCATTGAATTTGACAGAGTGGAAGGGAGAGGGAGAGACAGAGAGAGAGAGAGAAACATCCATGTGAGAGAGACACTTCAACTGGTTGCCTCCTGCACACACCTTGACTGGGACTGAGGATTGAGTTCCTGACCTGAATTGAACCCAGGACCCTTCAGTCCACAGGCCAACACTCCATCTGAGCCAAACCTGCTAGTGTGACAAAATAGATTTTAATGAAAAAAGAAAAATCCAAGGCTATTCTATAATAACAAGAGGAATGATCTACTAAAAAGAGTAAATAAAAGGAAATAATCATCTAAAAATAGCCAGTAAATAGACAAGAAGCTGATGCAATTTCAAGAAGTAATTGAGAGCTACATACCATAATTAATGTGAAAATTTTTAATGTACTATTAAAATTAATAAAAAGCGAAGAAGACTAGAAACTTTGAAACAAAAATTATCAAGGTTGGTCAAGTATATAAATCTTTAATAAAGAGAAAATAAACATTTTTCAGGTATACATGGAACAGTTGCAAAAATTGGCTAGATACTCGGTCACAGAGAATCTTAATAAATTTCAAGCAACTTATATCTTGAATAGTGTTTTAAAATTTATATATTATAAACTATTTTTAAAAATTTATATTTATTGATTTCAGAGAGAAAGGGAGAGGGAGAGAGAGATAGAAACATCAAGGAGAAACATCAATAATGAGAGAATCATTGATCGGCTGCCTCCTGCATGCCCCACACTGGGGATTGAGCCCACAACCCAGGCATGTGCCCTGACCGGGAATCGAACTGTGACCTGGTTCATAGGTCAACACTCAACCACTGAACCATGCCAGCTAGGCTATAAATTACAAACTTTAAAAAGTCAATCCTTAGTAACTTATTGGAAGGGATTTACAGTGGGCATTTCAAAATTTGCAGGCTGAACAAAATATAAATACCACACATCAAAATGTGAGGGATACATCGAAGTAGTAGGATTTACAGCTAAATTTATGACCTTAAAAACATTAAGGAAAAAACTCTAAAAATTAAATGAGTTGACTTCAACTCAGAAATAGTAGTAGTAGTAATAATTATAGTGGTAGTGGACATACTACTGCTATTAATGATGACAATACTAATAATAGCTAACATTGAAGTAGTTAATATGTACCAGTTACTGTTCTAAAGTGTCTGTATATATAAACTCATAACAAACCCATGTGTAGGTACTATCATTATTCCCATTTCATAGATTGGAAACAGACACAAAGACATTTCATAACACTTCCAAGATTACTTAGCTAGTAAATAGCTGAGTCAGGATTAGATCCCTGAAAATCTGGCTTCAGAGAAAGAAAGTGAAAAAGCATAACCTAAAGGATGTAGAGGGGAGGAGAAAATAAAGACAAGAGCAGACACAAATGAAATGGAAGATAAAGAATAATTAGATAGGAGCAAACAACAAGAACAGAAACAAACCTCTATTAATATTGATGAAGAAAAATAGGAAAGATAAAGAGTATTCAGGATAACAAAGAAGGTATAGCTACTAGTATAAATCACAAAAAAATATTTAAAACTTTGAAAATAGATCAAATGAATAATTTTCTGTAAAATTATTAATTACCAAAATTGGTTCAAGAAGATTTGAAAACCTGAATAAACCAATAACCATTAAGTTGAATAGGTAATCAAAAGTCTCACCCCAAACGACACACTGCTAAGATGACACAAATTACCCATATCAAGAATGAAAAAAGAGAGTATCAATGTAGATCCTATAAATAGTAATATTAGAGGATATTACATGAGGTATTATGAATTAGTGCCAAAATATTTGAAAATTTAGAATAGATAATATCCTATAAGAAGATATGGAAAATCTGAATAGTTTCATGTCTATTTAAGATATTGAATCTATAATTTAAAACCTTTCCTTAATTAAATTTTCATGCCCAAATAGTTTTGCTGGTGAATTCTTCCAAGCATTTAAGAAGAAATACACCAATTTAATGTAAACTCTTCCGCAGAATTGAAAAGGAGGAATCACTTCCTAATTCATTTTATGAAGCCAGGATAAATTGGATAGCAAAACTAAGGATATTATGAGAAAGGAAAGTTATATTACAGTCCCTTTTTACATAGATATATAAATATTGAATAAAATATTAGCAAATCAAATCCACAAGTAGATAAATATGATATACATGATGACTGTGTTGGATTTATTCTGAAAATGCAAGGTTATTTAATCTTTGAAAAGCAGTCTATGTATGTAATTCACCACTTTTACAAAATATATGAGAAAAAAATCAAATAGTAATCTCCATAGACTAGCATTTGAGGAAAATCAGTGTGTATTCATGATAATCAATAAACTAAACAAACTGGGATTAGAAAGTAATTTCTTTAACCTGATAGAAAGTATCTACAAAAATCCTAAAACAAACATCATACTTAATTGTGAACTATCAAAAGCTTTCTCCCTGAATTTCCAGAAGACTGGCACTATTATCACTTCCATTCATGTTTTCACTGTAGACACTAGTCAGTGAAATAAAGTGCCAGAAAAGGAAATAAACAGTATATAGATTGGAAAGGAAGAAAGAAACTAATAAACTGATATTATTTACAGACATCATTTGATATGTAGAAAATTCAAAACAATCTGCAAACTTAAATGTATTTAACAGAATTATTAGATGTAGGTTAACATAAAAATTAATTGTATTTTTAAAATATATCTTATTGATTTTTTACAGAGAGGAAGGGAGAGGGATAGAGTTAGAAACATCGATGAGAGAGAAACATCAGCTGCCTCCTGCACACCCCCTACTGGGGATGTGCCTGCAACCAAGGTACATGCCCTTGGCCGGAATCAAACCTGGGACCCTTCAGTCTGCAGGCTGACGCTCTATCCACTGAGCCAAACCGGTTAGGGCAATTAATTATATTTTTATGTCACCAAAAAAATATAAAGTGAAATTTTAACATAGAAACTATTTTAATAGCATAAAATGCATCAGATCCTTGAAAAAAATCTTACAAAATAGTTACCAGAACCTCTATAAACTACAAAATATTGTCATAAATTAGATAATAGGTAAAGAAATTTGTGTTCATATATTTACTCTTCTCAGACTGATCTAGAATTTCAATGTTTATCTCATTTATAATCCCAGCAGCATTGGGGGAGGGGGTGGAATTTTGATAAGCTGACTAAAATTTGTATGGAAATACAAAGGACTAGGAATAGTCAGGACAATCTATAAGAAGAACAAACCTAAGCAACTTCCACTATCAGATATCAAGACTTATAAAACTATTGATAAAGTAATTAAGACAATGTGATATTGGCACAAAAATAGACAGATGGAACAATGGGACAGTATAGGGAATCCAGAAACTGTTGACGTATTTATGGTCACTTGGTTTATGACAAAGTTGATACTGCAGTGCAGTTGGGGAAAGAATAGTCTTTTCAATAAATAGTACAGGGTCAGTTGAATAGCCAAATGGAAAAATATTAACCCTGCTCCCCTATCTCACATAATACACAGAATTAAATTCAAGGCAGGTTTAAAATTAAAAGCTAATAGAACTTCTAGAAGAAAACAGTATCTTCATGATGTGGAGTAAGCAAAGATTTCTTAAACCAGATATCAGATACCCTTCCTGCCAAAGAAAGCTAACCCTAAATGGAAAAAAAATGATAAATTGGACTGTATTAAAATTAAGAACTTTTACTAATCAAAAGATTAATTAGAGTGAGAAGATGTACATAACCTATGACTTAGAACCTAATATGTATCTATAAATACTCTAATGGTATGAGAATGGATAAAACTGGCATATACCATATATACAATGGAATCATGTAGGATTTAAAAAGAATGAATTCTAGGAATATATCCTAAGAAACTAGAAACACCAATCAGAAAGGATAATGCACCCCTATGTTCATAGCGGCCCAATTTACCATAAGCTAAGATTTGGAAACAGCCTAAGTGCCCATCAGCAGATGAGTGGATTAAAAAACGGTGGTACCTCTATACAATGGAATACTATGCTGCCATAAAAAAGAAGGAATTCTTACCATTTGCAACAGCATGGATGGAGCTGGAGAGCATTATGCTGAGCGATATAAGCCAGTCAGAGAAAGATAATTATCACATGATCTCCACTCATTTATGGATATAATCGTCACATAAACTGATGAACAAAAACAGATCCAGAGAAGAGAAGCATCGTTCAGACCGTCAAACCTCAGAGGGAAGGTAGGGGAGGGTATGGGTAAGGGGGAGAGATCAACCAAAGGCCTTGTATGCATGCATATAAGCCTAACCAATGGACATAGGCAACAGGGGGGTGAGGGCATGAGTGGGGAGGTGGGGGGGGGGGGCAATGGGGCAATAAGGACACATATGTAATACCTTAATCAACAAAGAAAAAAAAAGAATGAATAAAGCCACATTTGACAACATGAATACATCTCAAAAGTAGAATGTGGAAGGAATAAAACATGTTGCAGAATAGATACAAGATGATGCTGTGTTGGGGGTCCCAAGACCACCCTCAGGCTTAATGACTCAGTAGAAGGGCTCATAGGACCCAAGAGTAGTTATACTCACAGTTACCGTTTAGTACAGTGAAAGGACACAGATTAAAATCAGCAAATGGAAAAGACTCATGGGGCAAGGTCCAGGAGAAAGCAGACACAGGCTTCCAGGAGTTCCAGTGGAGTTGCATGGAAATGTGTGTGATTTTCCCAGTAAAGATTTGTGACAACACATGTTCAGTGTTGCCAGCCAGGGAAGCTCATTTGATCCTTGGTGTCCAGGGTTTGTGTTGGGGGTTAGTTATGTAGTACCCCCTTTTAGTCATGTGGTACCCAAGTGACTGGGCTCTGCTACTCAGACTCTAGCCCTCCCCTGTCCACCCAGCACAAACAAATATTCACCTTCAGTTTGTTAGGATAAATTTATCCAATCAAACTGGTATACTATGGCCCAAAGCCTCAGTCTTCTAAAGTCACCTATCAGGCATAAGTACTCAGTTATCTGTTATGATCCAGTCAAGGGCCAATTTTGAAGACAAGCATTTCTTTGAAATGTGCAGAGTTTGAGCACCCCAGGCATGCTGAATTAACTCTTTCCTGGCAAGATGCCATATATTCAAAGTTCAAAAGCCTGTTGATCAATACATAAATCTTCATAGGCATGCTTAACGCCCAATTTAAGATAGAGGTTTCCTTTGGGATAGGAAGAGATTACTAAGGAGAGGTACCCAGAGAACTTTAATTGTATCTGTAATATTTAATTTCATTTGAAAGTTTGAAACAAATATAGCAAAATTAAAATTTGATAAAGCTCTCGATTATAGGAACATGAATGTTATATTCTCCATACTTCTCTGTATATCTGAAAATATTTAATAAAAAATAGAAAAATGTTAAACTTTTATAAAATGTAAGTCATAGTGCTACATTAAAAAGAAAGATTTTTGCAAAATATTTGAAGAAATGGTTGGTTCTATTCTTCAATGTACTACAATATTGTCTTGAGAAGACATTTTCTTGATATGGATTCAGAAAGGCAGTCAGTCAAACTTAGTACATAAGAATTTGTTCAATACATTATAGCCTTGTTTATTTTGGATGTTAAAGAATATTTGAATACTGAAGTGCAATGTCTGAGTATTTAATGTAATAAGGTTAATGTAGTTGTCATACATATGTAATATGTGCCTGGTATTACTTCTCCAAAAATTAGCAAATTACTTTCCACCTCAGGCCCTTTATCCTATGTTAATGCTAAGGCTTAGTCCAGTAAGTGTGGTGTAAGATAAAAGGGATAGGCAAGGAGAAAACTATTTGACCTTGAAGCAATCAAATTGTGTGCTTTCTTTCCCTTCTTTCTTCCCTCCATAGAATTAGTCTTAAGGGGGAAAAAATAACAAAAAGACAACTGTGGATTATATCAAGAAGTGGAAAGACAAGCTGAACCTCTCTGCATTGGAAATGGGAGATGGTCAAATTGTTCAGATAGTATTAGCCATAATTTCTTAGCTACCATGCTTCTTTCATTTCCTCTGTTTCTCTTTACCTTCCTTAAGTCCATTCAATTAACAGATTTCTCCCTGTGCCTATTACATGGAGGTCCTATACCCTGAGATGCAAAATAAGTATGGTCTTTTTGCCCCAAAAATGTTCCTGGTAATGAAATAAAAATAAACAGTTCAAAAGCCAGACAGTAGTTTTCCCTATATAGTGTTTTGTGAGAAATGCCTGCAGTAACATTTCTGTCACAGTTTGTACACCCCACTCCCCTCCCAGCACTCATGACTCTAACTCATGTCTCAACAGATTAAGTTTTCACATGTCATGGACCCTCAGGGATAGTCAAAATGTAGGTATTAAATTTAATAATGCAGGAGTCAGTTGAATGTGTTCATTGCCAAATGAATGGTACAAGTAGATAGTACCAGTAGATGAAGGCTAGAAAAAGAGGTTGCCTCCTTTAGAGTAAAATTTAGTAAAATTTTAGTAAAATTTCCTTTCTTTTTCCTCTCTAGAGTTATAACGAAGTCAGATTGATTCATATTGTTTATAAAAATGGTAATATATTAAAAGAATGACATGAAAAATATAAACCTCTTTTTTAATAGAATAGTTGAGAAATTGAAACCCATTCATGAACCTTGAGCTAATGAAGCAAAAAAGTATATAATTTATCTTGCTTTGACTTTAGTACATAATTGCAATATACTGTTTAGTTCTCTTGACGGAAATGCCCTTTTTTGATTGAGAAATGTTCTAGTTATCTGTCATTGTCCTTTAATTTTCTACATTGTCCTTTAATAATGCTTCAGAGACGGTCTAATATTTAATTCCTGAAATTCACAGTCTGATATTTAAGGTGTTTTAAAGAATATCTGTCATTCTATATGAAGGTCTATCATGTTGTTTAAAGTGAGCTGAAGTGTATCAACAATCTCTTATGACTTGTTTTTCCAACTTGATACTGCCTGAAGGCTTTGAATAGCTAGTGTGTATGTTGCTTCTTTGTGTTTTCATGTTTAAACTGTTGGATGAAGCTATCTTGTTACTGATAGTCTCTAAGTTAATCATTTACAACCAGCCACCAGGGTGAAAATAATACTCAAGTTCACAATTGAATTCTGCTACAATATAAGGAAAGCTACCCAAACTAAATATAATTACTGTATTGCTCCTCTAGCTGAGCATAGCTTTAACATTGTGGTTATTGAGAGACAGAACTGAATTTAAAATCTTTAAATAGGTAAAATGTCCCAGACAGTGTGGCTCAGTGGTTGAGCATCAGACTATGAACTAGGGGTCATGGTTCGATTCCTGGTCAGGACACATGCCCAGTTGCAGACTTGATCCCCAGTGTGGGGCATGCGGGAGGCAGCCAATCAGTGATTCTCTCTCATCTGTTTTTCTTTCCCTCTCCCCTCCTCTCTGAAATAAATAAAAATATTTTTATAAATAAATAAATAAATAGGTAAAATGCTTCAGAGATAGTCTAATATTTCATTCCTGTTGAAACACATCACAGATTTATATCATCATGTGGTAACTTTACCCTCATTACTTCCTTTTTCCTTTCTAAAATATAGTTATTCTCCAAGATCATATCTTTGACTTATAGCTGTTTTCTTTAAATATTTATTTCCAAAGAGAAATTATGTTCTCATTGTTTAACCTATTATCTTTACATTTATGAGTCTTAAATCTACACATCTAGCCCTTACTTCACACCTAGAATCTAGTTAGCTCCATATATGTAACTATAAAATATTTTCATTTGGCTCTTTTACTGTAACCCTAAGCTCAGTATACCTAAAGTAACATTTGCTTTCCCATACATTTATAATTATTACATTTTGGGTGTAGGCACAGTTATTTTTAGTTTCCAGGCTAGGATTATAGAATCATTCCTTGACTCTTTCACTTTGTTGTGCCATATTCAATTTGTCATTTTTAAATGTATTTGATTCACCTGTTCTTAACATTTCCTCTGATATCTTCCTAGTTTAACTACTATAGCTTCTTACCTGACTAGACCCTGGAGATGCTGTGGTGCATAAGATTAGATTCCTGATGTCTGTTTCAAAGAAATCATGACAACTGCCTATTGCTTACATAAAGTTCAGACTTCCTCTATCAAATAGAAACCAATGGTAACAAGTCTCCACATTCAGATGTCCTTTCTAGATCATTATTGTTGTAGCACACATAGCATCACTTTCTAATTATTTGTTTGCATATTTGTCTCCCTTACTACTCTGAGTTACTGGAGATGGAGATTATAAGTACATTTTTGTATAGTTGTGCCTAGCATTTTTGTTTAATAGTGCCTAGCACAATATCTGTCACATACATCAGTCAATCTTTGTTGAGTGGATGGATTAAAAGCATAATAGATACTTTTATATACTTTGTCATTCATTCTAACAGTCACCTTGTTTAGTGGATATAGGAAGTCTTCTTGTTTTTATTTATTTATTTTATCAATTTATTGATTTTAGAGAGAGAGCTTTATTGTTCTACTTATCCATGTATTCATTGGTTGCTTTTTGTATGTGTTTTGATCAGAGATTGAACCCACAACCTTGGCAGTTCTGAAAATATTCAACCAGAGATGAGAAAATACAGACAGGTAATGCAGTGCACTCAGAAAACAAATCAATAAACAAAATGAGTGCTTTACCAAACAGATTGAAACTTTAAAAAAGAATCAATCAGAAATCCTGGAATAGAAGGATGCACTTAAGGAGATTAAGTGTGAACTACTGAACATAGAAAACAGAACCAACCAGATGGAGGTAAAAATTATTGATATTGAAAATAGGAATCTAGAAATGATGTAGAGGGAAGAAGAAAGAGACTTGAGCATAAAGAAAAATGAAATAGCCCTATGAGAATTATCTGACTCCATCAGAAAAATCATTATTAGAATTATGGGTATTCCAGAGGAGCAAGAGAGGGAACAGGATATGGAGAACCTATTCAAGCAAATAGTAAATGAGAATTTCCCAAACCTATGGAAAGAACTAGATCCTCACATCCAAGAAGCAAACAGAACACCTAGTTACCTCAACCCAAAGAAGACTTCTCTAAGGTACTTGGTATTAAAACTGTAAAAAATTGATGACTCAGAAAAAATTCTCAAAGCAGGGGAAAAGAAGAAAGTGACCTACAAAGGAAAACCATCAGGCCCTAACAGGTTTGGCTCAGTGAATAGAGCGTCGGCCTGAGGACTGAAAGGTCCCAGGTTCAATTCCGGTCAAGGGCATGTACCTTGGTTGTGGGCACATCCCCAGTGGGCGGTGTGCAGGAGGCAGCTGATCAATGTTTCTCTCTCATCGATGTTTCTAACTCTCTATCCTTCTCCCTTCCTCTCTGTAAAAAATCAATAAAATATATTTAAAAAAAAGAAAACCATCAGAATTTCATCCAATTTCTCAGCAGAAACTCTACAAGCCAGAAGATAATAGAACCAAATATTTGAACATCTGAAAGAGAGACTACCAGCTGAATTATATATCCAGCAAAATTATCCTTTAAATATGAAGGAGAAATAAAGACATTCCCAGACATACAGAAGCTGAGGGATTTTATCACCAGAAAACCTCCATTGCAGGAAATACTCAAGGGAGTTATTCTACCTGAAACAAAGAGCATAAGATCACAACACTACAAGTAAGATCACCAACAACATAAACAGGGATAATTTGTGACAACAAAAACATAAAACGGGAAGGGGGAAAGTCCTGAATTGGCAAAGGAGGATGAAGATCGGATACACTCAAAAGAAAACCAGCTATGGTATATATGCAAGTTTACTTTTTATAAACCTTATGGTAAGTAACCACACACAAAAATCTGAAAACCAGGACACATAGCTTAAAAAAGAGGAAACAGAGGAAAGAAGTATGGAATACCACCAAACAAAAACAATAGAAACACTAAGGAAAAGAACCAATGAAGGTACAGAGCTACCAGGAAATAAAAGACAAAATGGCTATAGAAAATCCTCATACATAAATAATTACCGTAAATGTAAATGGCCTGAATTCACCAATAAAAAGGCACAGAGTAGCAGAGTGGATCAGCAAACAAAACCTAACCATATGCTGCCTACAAGAGACACATCTAAGCTTCAAAGACAAAGGTAGATTCAAAGTAAAAGGGTGGAAAATGATTTTCCAAGCAAATAACATCCACAGAAAAGCAGGTATAGCCATACTTATATCTGACAAAATAAACTTCAAGATAGCAGAGAGAATAAGAGACAGAGATGGGCACTTGTAATGATAAAGGGGACACTACATCAAGAAAACATAACACTTCATAATATATATGTACCCAACCAGGAAGCACCGAAATATATAAAATAACTACTCACAGAACTAAAGGGAGAAACACATCAAAACACAATGAGAGTTGAAGAACTTAATAATCCATTGACAGCTCTAAACAGATCAACCAAACAGAAAATCAGTAAAGAACTATCAGCCTTAAATGAAACACTAGACCAAATGGACATAATTGACTTTATAGAACCTTTCATCCCAGAACATCAGATTATACATTCTTCTCCAGTGCACATGGAACATTCTCAATGGTAGTTTTGGGTCACAAAACTAGCATCAAAAAGTTCAAGAAGATTGAAATTATACCAAGCATATTCTCTTGAAATACCAAGTACAATGCCTTGAAATTAGAAATCAACTGCAAAAAGGAAGTAAAGACACCCACAAATATGTGGAGATTAAACAACATGCAACTAAGAAATGACTGGGTCGAAGAAGAAATAAAATATGAGATCAAAAGATATATAGAGACAAATAAGAATGAATATACAATATATCAAAACTTCCTGGGATGCAGCAAAACCAGTATTAAGAGGGAAATTAATATCATTACAGGCCTATCTCAGAAAATAAGAGAAATCCCAAGTAAACAACCTAATACCATATCTTAAAGAAGTAGGAAAGGAAGAACAAAAGCAACACAAAGTCAGCAGAAGAAAGGAAATAATAAAAATTAAAACAGAATTGAATGAAATAGAGAACAAAAAGACTATACAAAAAATTAATAAAACAAAGAGCTGGTTCTTTGAAAAGATTAATCAACAAATTCCTGGTTAGACTTAAAAAAGAAAAAAAGGAAAAGACCCATATAAACAAAATCATAAATGAGAGAGAAGTCACCACAGATATTATAGATATACAAAAATCACTCTAGAATATGATAAAAGACTATATGCCACCAAATTCAATAATCTAGAAGAAATGGATAAGTTCCTAGATTTTTATAACCTTCCTAGACTAAATCATGAAGAACTGGAAAATCTAAATAGACCAATCGGCAGTGAGGAAATTGAAACAACCATCAAAAACCTCCCAAAAAATGAAAGTCCAGGACCAGATGGCTTCACCAGGGAATTCTACCAAACATTCAAGGAAGATTTAAAAACTATCCTTCTCAACCTCTTCCAAAATGTTAAAGAAGAGGCAATACTTCTTAACACATTCTATGAGGCCAATATAACCCTGATACCAAAACCTGGCAAAGATAACACAAAAAAAGAAAACTACAGACCAATATCTCTGATGAATAAAGATGCAAAAACCCTAAACAAAATACTAGCAAATTGAATACAAAAGTACATCCAAAAAATAATACATCACAAATAGTAGAGTTCATTCTGGGATGGATTAAGATACCCAAATCAATCAATGTAATACACCACATTAACAAAAGATAGGATAAAAATTATATGATCTTATCAGTAGATACAGGAAAAAGCATTTAATAAGATCCAACATCCATTTATGATTAAAACACTCAATACAATAGGAACAGAAGGAAAGTACCTCAACATATTAAAGTCCATCTATGATAAACCCTCAGCTAATACCAACTCAATGGTGAAAAACTGAAAGCTTTTCCTCTAAGATCAGGAACAAGACAAGGATGTATACTCTCACCACTCCACTCTTTTTTTTTTTTTAATATATTTTATTGATTTTTTACAGAGAGGAAGGGAGAGAGATAGTTAGAAACATCGATCAGCTGCCTCCTGCACGCCCCCTACTGGGGATGTGCCCGCAACCCAGGTACATGCCCTTGACCAGAATCGAACCTGGGACCCTTTAGTCCGCAGGCCGAAGCTCTATCCACTGAGCCAAACCGGTTTCGGCCACTCTCACCACTCTTATTCAACATAGTGCTGGAAGCCCTGGCCAGAGCAATAAGGCAAGCGAAATAAGTAAAAAGCATCCAAATAGGAAAGGAAAAAGTTAAACTGTCACTTTTTGCAGATGGCATGATTCTCTATATAAAAAAACCCAAGACTCCACAAAAAAAAACAAGCAAAACAAAAAACCCTATTAAAACAATAAATACAATCAAGTGCAGGATACAAAATCAGTGTGGAAAAATATATTGCCTTCCTGTATACTAACAACAAAACTTCAAAAAAAGAAATGAAAAAAGCAATTCCTTTTGCAATTTCAACCAAAAGAATAAAATATCTAGGAATAAACTTAACAAAGAATGTGAAAGACCTAAATAATGAAAAGTACAAAGCATTCTTAAAAGAAGTTGAAAAAGACACAACAAAATGGAAAAATATTCATGTTCATGGATTGGAAGACTCAACATAGTTAAAATGGCCATTTTACCTAAAGCAATATACAGATTTAATGCAATCCCATAAAAATCCCAATGCTATTTTTTAAAGAAATATTAGGAGAAATAATTAGATTTGTATGGAACCACAAAAGACTCCAGATAGCCAAAGCAATCCTGAGAAAAAAGAACAAAGCTATAGTTATCACGTTGCCTGACTTCAAATTATACTACAAATCTATGATAAATCAAAACAACATGGTATTGGGAGAAAAACCGACACACAGATCAAAGGAACAGACTAGAGAGCCCAGCTATAAAACCACATGTATATGGACAGATAATTTTTGACAAAGGAGCCAGAAGCACACAATGGAGTGAAAAGAGTTCTTCAATAAATGTTGCTAGGAGAAAAGTCACATGCAAATGAATGAAACTGGATTACAAAAATTAATTCAAAATGGATAAAAGACCTAAATATAAGACCCAAAACAATAAATTACATAGAAGAAAATATAGGTACTAAACTTATGGACCTTGGTCATAGAGAACATTTTATGAACTTACCCCAAAGGCAAGGGAAGTAAAGGCAAAGATAAATGAATGGGACTATATCAAACTAAAAAGCTTCTGCACCATGAAAGAAGCTGACAACAAAACAAAGAAGCAGCCAGCCAGGTGGGAGATGATATTTGCAAATAGTAGCTCCAACAAAGGTTTAATTTCCAAAATAGATAAAGAACTCATAAAACTCAACACTAAACAAACTACCCAATCCAAATGTGGGCAGAGGACCTGGAAATACCCCTCTCCCAAGAAGACATCAAACAGCCAATAGATATATGAAAACATGTTCAACCTCACTGGCAATTAGGGAAATGTAAATCAAAACTACAATGAGCCAAGTTTGGCTCAGTGAATAGAACATTGGCCTCAGGACTGAAGGATTGCAAGTTTGATTCCCTCTTAAGGGCAAATACCTCAGTTGCAGGCTCGATCCCCAGCAGTTCACTTGCAGGAGGCAACCAATTGATGTGTCTCTCTCACATCAATGTTTCTCTCTCTCTGTCTCTCCCCCTCCCTTCCACTCCCTCTAAAAATCAATGGAAAAATATCCTCGGGTGAGGATTCAAACACACACACACAAAACACACACACAGAAATTAAAAAAACACTACAATGAGATACCACCTTACACTTGTTAGAGTGGCCATTATCAACAAGACTAGAGGCCCAGTGCACGAATTCATGCACCAGTGGGTCCCTTGGCCTGGCCTGCGGGATTGGGCTGAAACCGGCTCTCCAACATCCCTTGAGGGGTTCCACCAGTGCACGATCGGGGCTGGGGAGGAACACAGGAGGTTGGCCAGCTAGGGAGGGTCCACAGGAGGGCTCCAGGGCATGTCTGGCCCATCTTGCTCAGTCCCAATTGGCCGGACTCCAGCAGCAAGCTAACCTACCAATTGGAGTGTCTGCCCCTGGTGGTCAGTACACATCATAGCAACTGGTCGATCGGTCAACTGTCTGCCCCCTGGTTGTCAGTGCATGTCATAGTGAGTGGTTGAGCAGCCTTAGCATATCATTAGCATATTATGCTTTGATTGGTTGAACGGATGACCAGACATTTAGCATATTAGGCTTTTATTATATAGGACAAGCAATAAGTGTTGGGGAGGTTGTGGAAAAAAGGGAACCCTCATTCACTGCTGGTGGGAATGTAGACTGGTACAGTCACTCTAGAAAGCAGTCTGGCAATTCCTCAAAAAATCAGGAATAGAGCTACAATACAACCCAGCAATCCCTCTCCTGGGTATATACCCGAAAAACTCGAAATCATGTATTTGCAAAGATATATGCATCCCTATATTCATTGCAGCATTATTTAAATAGAATTGGGATTTTTATGGGATTACATGTCTGGCCAAGACATGGCAACAACCAAAGTGTCCTGTAATAGAAGACTAGATAAAGAAGACATAGTACATGTGCACAATGGAATACTACTCAGCCATAAGAAGGGATGAAATAACGCCATTTGCAACAACATGGATGGACTTTGAAAACCTATGCTAAGTGAAATATTAGTCAGTCAGAAAAAGCTAAGAACTATATGATTTCGCTCAGATGTGGGATATAAGACTGAAACTCGTGAATACAAACAGCAGCGTGGTGATTGCCAGAGGGAAGGGGGTAGCGGGAGAAGAGGCTCCTAATATATGGTGATGGGAGAAGATTTGACTTTAGGTGGTGGGCACATGGAATAACATATAGATCTTGTAACATAGAGACCCACACCTGAACCTATATGTTCATGTGGACCAGTGTCACCCCTATAAATTTAATAAGTACATTTTAAAGAGAAAGAAATATATTGGCCTGATGATGTGTTGAACCATCTATAGAATTAGCCAATACCTCCATATTTTTCTTTTCATTTGCACTTAACCTTTCTTTCCAAGCAGAGGAAGTTTTTTTTTTCTGATTGTCTCATTGCAATGTAAATTTTTATAGTATAATTCCAAAAATTTTAGACCTATTACAGAAAGTTGTTATAATTTTTTTGAAGTCTTCAATTCCTACACCATGAGGAAGTTAATGTCATATTTTAGGGATTGGAATAAAATTTTTTTTTTGTGGTGCTTAAATTTAATGTCAAAGTAGAGTTTAACTTGTGTTTGTGAGTCAGATCTTAGTTTGTCTAACATTTT
The DNA here is from genome assembly GCF_000147115.1 of Myotis lucifugus. Classification (NCBI taxonomy): domain Eukaryota; kingdom Metazoa; phylum Chordata; class Mammalia; order Chiroptera; family Vespertilionidae; genus Myotis; species Myotis lucifugus. Next base: position 3,897,587 of record NW_005871157.1, read on the forward strand.
TATTTTCACTGCCTGGTTGTTAATAGCTTTCTAGTGTAGGTGTTATATCTGTTGCTCTTCTTGGTTTCTAGTTGTTATTAATGTGTACAATATCACAGCTTCATGTAGGTCAACTTTCTTAAGTTTCTTCTACCATTGACTTTTAGGAAATGGGAAAGAATAAGTCATAAGTAATTGGGTTGTTTTTTCAAAACACATACCACTAGGGATTCTCATAGTTTACTCTCTCTGCCATCCCTCCTTGGAAATCAATTCATGCCTATAGTGAATCACTGTTACTGGAGGAACTTAAGATAGTTCTCAGGCTCGGCCAGTGTGGCTCAGTGGTTGAGTGTTGACCCATGAACCAAGAGGTCACCAGGTTGTGGGTTTGATCTCCAGTAGGAGGCATGTGGGAGGCAGCCGATTGATGTTTCTCTTTCATCTCATTGATGTTTCTATCCCTCTCTCTTCCTCTCTCTCTAAAATCAATAAAAACATATTTTTTTTAAAAAAAGATAGTTCTCAGGTGTGTCAGTTTCTCTTAGTATCAAAAAAAAAAGTTAGTCTGTGTAGTTGTTTATTTTTAAATGAAAAAGTTGCCAAAATTATTCAGGAAAGTGCTATTTCATAAAGCAATAAATGACTGCAAATTTCAAATATGCATTTTATCTAGTAATAAAAGTATTCTCTTAAAGTGTTAAATTAGACAAATACTTATATCAGAGAAGTCCTTGGTTATTAGGAAAACAATCCTGAATATGGTACCCTTTTCTTTAAGAAAACATTATAACCTTACTAAAATTAAAACAAAAGAAAATTTTTTTAAAAAATATGTTTTTATTGATTTTTAGAGAAAGAGGAAGGGAGAGGGAAAGAGAGATACTCAACAATGAGAGAGAATCATGCATTAGCTTCTTCCTGCCCACCCCTCACTGGGGATGTGCCTTGACCAGGAATCGAACTGGTGACCTCTTGGTTATGAGTTGACACTCAATCACTGAGCCACACAAAACTTCTTAAATAAAAATTATTTTCTCTTTCCATTCTTATTTCCTTTTGTCTTGAATAACTTTCACAAAATATATCTGTATAACCAGTGTCGTGAAAGTTCCCAGGTTTCACTTGACTACTTTCTGATCTGCCTTCAGTACAGGTCCCTCCCTTCTTTTCTTTTCTTTTTACTCTGGAATTAATCCTCTACCTACTTCACAGGCCGATTCTTTGATGAGAATGAATCCCCTGTTGATCCGCAGCATGGCTCTAAACTGGCGGATTATAATGGGGATGATGGTAACGTAGGTGAGTATGAGGCAGACAAGCAGGCTGAGCTGGCTTACAATGAGGAAGAAGATGGTGATGGTGGAGAGGAAGACGTCCAAGGTGAGCGTGGGCCTGGCTTCCATGCTGTGACCATGAAACCCACCAATCCAATTTGGTTGAATTTGTGTAGAATTTTCCCACTTATTAGTAGCAGTACAGTCTTAATACAAAGAGGTTCAGTGCAGTTTTTCAATTGTATTTTGAAAACAATTTTATGATAGTGGTATGAATAAATTTATAAATAAATTATTTTAATTGTTATCAATTGTAGTTATATGTGTTATTGATATAGACACAATTTGAAACTCAGAATCTTGAGAAATTTTAGAATTAAATTGTTTAAAATGGTCCTAGACAAGTACTCCCAGAAAATAATTCCCCTTTTCAGTTTCTCATCTGAAAGCATTTCAGTTATTCTAGGTACAAATATGGATCAGACAGCCTTTTTGTTATCAGGGAAGCTGCAAAGGAAATAGTCTCCTCTACACTGAAGATACAATTATTTTACTACTGATTCAGCATAGAAAGTTTGTTTTCAAAAATTTTTTCTGAGGTTTAAAATTTATTTTTAACAGTTTGTGAAGATTTATCTGTTTTATGTTTAATACACAGATTCAACATATTTTCCTTGTTAACTGTGTTACTTCTGAGCTTTTAATTTAGTGAAAGTTCAGAATCTACCTGTGTGCATGCATATTAGTGTGTGTTGCTTCTTTGCAAGTGTGAAGGCCTGTTTTCTGCCTGCTTACATCACTTAGTAGTATTTGTGGAGCTTTTCTTTTTTCTATAAAAGTTGATTATAAAGTTAATGTGTGTGTTTTAGATTTTATAATATTATGCATGCAATATTTTCCCAATGTAACTGTCTTGATTTACTCCTTAACTCTTTTTAAGGTAATTAAATTTTATTTAGGTTCATAACAAGAGTTGTTCTGATAAAACTCAGAAGAAAATGTAGTTGTCCTAGAATACTACTTATTTAATAGAAAAAGGGAAACCAAAGACTCTGACTTCCTCCTAGGCACTGTTTTGATAGCCCATTCTAGTTTTAGAAGAATGGTTATTGGGAATAGAAAGAGATTAATAAATGTTAGTAGTTAAGGATTTGTTAATGAGAACTCACTTTTTGGTCTTTTGAATAAATTATACTCACTTCTTCTATACTCTTATCCATTTTCATAAATCTTACCATTTTTTCTTACTACTTTTGTGATTTGTTCGAGTTATACTTATTTGCAGTTATTTATAATGTTGCATTACATATATTTAGATCATATCACCAATTAGAATGTAAGCCCTTAGAGGGCAGGAATTTTCATTTATTTTGCCTTCTATTTTGTTTGTATCTTTTTCTGCCTTCATATTCCTCCCTACCACCCATAGTTTTTAGCACACATAGGGTGCTCAGTAAATGTTGTTAACTAATACTTTTATCCTTTTCTCATTTAATTTTTATTCTTATAACTGTGACTAGAGTAATAACCCTTTAACTTACTTCTGGTCTTAATAAGCTTGCTTGGTTTACACTTTAAACATTTCTAGTTTTCTTTCAGAAGGGCTTCTGTCTCAGATAATTTTAGGTTTTCATTAGAACAATTAATTTCAACTATAATTGAAAATCATTTCTTATATTTTGGCTGTCTTAAAGGTAATGACTTTTATCACAAAACTTCAGTTTAATATTTTTATCCATAGCAGGTACATTTCTCTTCATCGCCTTCTCTCTCTCTCTCTCTCTCTCTCTCTCTCTCTCTCTCTCTCTCTCTCTCTCCAGTACCCGTCTTTCTCTCTTACCCTCAGTTCTCATTGCCACTGTCCACTGTAGGTCCTCATTACCCTCATGCTGCCTGCCTTTACTTTCACAAGAAAATTAATCTATTGATTCTAAGGAATATAAATAAATGATCTAGGATGATATCCTCAGTGAAGTAGGGAGGGGATTGGTCAATTTTTGGGTTTCTTCATTTGCAAGTGAATTTTACTTGAGCTGGGGTTTGCCATTTAACATTTTTGTCCCATTTGGGGGTTCACTAATGATAGCAGCCGAGGAAAGGGCAGCTACCAAGGGGACTCTCTTATTATAGGGAACAGAAAGATGCAAGAACATCAACTCCAGCAAATAAAGAGGAATAAGTTTGGGTGAGATGACAGAAAAGAAATATGGGAGACCCAAATAATTTTAAACACATTTTCATGATTAAAAATGTTTCACGTTTAAAATTTTTAGGTAAAGTATTAATTGTTCAAAAAGTGTGGAGAGGAAATTGTGGCTATTCCCTAATTAAGTTTGAATACTTGGAATTTAAAAGTATTTCTTCATAGCTTCATTGTAGAAATAATGGTTGAGTTCCCAGCCCAGTTTGTACTTGTAGCCAAAGTAGGCAGTAGAGTGGAAAAACACATTAGCCTGAGAGTTAGGAGATCAGCTGTGTATTGCTTTTCAAGTCACTTAAACTCTCTGGGCCAAAATTTATTCATCTGTAATGTGAGAGTACTTAACAAGTGTTCTCAGTGCTAAAATGCTGTGGTTACATTCACAGTGGAATCACTACATATAACACAAGTCTTATGGGAAATGTGTTTCAGATTTTAGCATGCCTGACGTACATCTTTTCCCAAACTCAGGAAAGAAAATGGAAACTACTCCAGCCATCAAGACTCTGCAGCTAGAGATATCTAAACAAGGTTCTAGCCATAGGGACTCTTCTCTGCTCTCTCTAGTATTAGGAGTTTTCCCTTGTATACCTAGTATTAGAGATTCCAGCTGCAGGACTGAGATTTGGGCTTCAGCTCTGACTTTGGTCTCCAAAACACTCTGGCTTTGGTCTCCAAAACTCTGGTTTATAAAATGCAGATTTGGGTAGCATCTCTACCAATAGAGAGCTGAAGGGTTCCAGCTTTATCTCTGATGCCTGTTCATATGTATTAATCATTTGAGTCAACACTGTATACATAGTGTTTTCTTATAGAATTAAGTGAAGCCTAATTTTCCTGTGTTTACAGTCCTGGTTTATTTTGGCTTTTAGTTCCTGGTTTCCTGAAGCATCCTAAAAGAAATATTTTATTTACATTAGTGTAAAAATATTTTTCCTGACTTCTTAAAGATCTACTTTGGAAAGACTGCACATCTGATGGATATATCTTTTAATCCAGGGGTCCTCAAACTTTTTAAACAGGGGGCCAGTTCACTGTCCCTCAGACTGTTGGAGGGCCGGACTATAGTTTAAAAAAAAAACTATGAACAAATTCCTATGCACACTGCACATATCTTATTTTGAAGTAAAAAAACAAAACGGGAACAAATACAATATTTGTATTTGCATGTGGCCCTCGGGCCATAGTTTAAGGACCCCTGTTTAATCCCTTCTTCATTGTAACAAGGAGATGGACGTTTACAAATTCCCTGTACTCTTATCTTTAATCTCAAAGAAGTTCCTAATTTGATTAATAGAATATGCAATGCATATTACTAAATATATCTATAAAAGGAGCTTAGCACAGTGCTTAAATGCCTGATTCTAAGCCAAGACTGCCTGGATTTGAATCCCAACTGTGTCACCTTGTGAATTATGTAACCTCTATGCCTCAGTTTTCTCATCTGTCAAATAAGGATAGATATAGTTATCTAATTCAACAGTTATGTGGGTTATATGATTTAAATATTTGTTCAGCACTTAGAACAGGGTCTTTCACACTGTAACACTCTGTGTTTGTTGAATTAAATTATATTTCTAGATAGTAACACCTTAATCTATCAAAAACTAAGCTATTGGGTAACTGTAACATGAACCAGAAAGTAAGAGAAGTCATTTTTTAAGACTGCAGGAGCCAAAAGATATCATTAAAAGCTATGTACTAAAAAGGGAGCCTCTTAGGCTCTGATTGAAATACTTTTCTTTCTTTTTTTAATTTTAATCCTCACTTGAAGATATTTTTTTCCATTATTATTATTATTTTTTTTAGAGAGAGTGTGAAGGAAGGGAAGACAGAGGGAGAGGGAGAGAGACAGAGAGAGAGAAGAGAAAAGAGAGAGAGGAAAGAGGGAGGAGAGAGAAACATCAACGTGAGACACATTGATTGGTTGCCTCTTGCATTCATCCTGACCAGGGCTGGGTGTTGAGCCTGCAACCAAGGTACATGACCTTGACCAGAAATCGAACCTATCACTCTTCAGTCCACAGGCCAATGCTCTAACCACTGAGCAACCTACCAGGGCAAAATACTTTTCATTCTTGTTCTAATATTTTAGTACTCTGAGCAGTCTTATTTCAAAACCTGTAGTTTGTAGCAAAATTAGGAAAGAAGGATTATTATTGACAGACTAGAGGGCTGGTGCACGAAATTCTTGTACAGGGGGAGGTCAGGTCCCTCAGCCCAGCCTGCACCCTCTCCAATCCGGGACCCCTCGGGGGATGTCTGACTGCCTCTCGCAATCCAGAACTGCTGGCTCCTAACCGCTCACCTGCCTGCCTGCCTGATCACCCCTAACCCCTCTGCCTGCCTGCCTGATCGTCCCTAACAACCTCTGCCTGCCTGATCGTCCCTAACAACCCCTGCCTGCCTGATCGCCCCTAACTACCTCTGTCTGCCTGCCTGATCGCCCCTACTGGCCTGATCTCCCCTAACTTCTCCTCTGCTGGCCTGATCGCCCCTAACCACCTCTGCCTCGCCCCACACCAGGGACCCAGGATTCCCTCCTCCAGTTGGTCGCAGGCACCTGGGACCCAGGCTTTCCTCCCTCTGGCCGGCCACAGGCACCCAGGACCCAGGCCAGCTTCACCTGGGCCGGCCGCAGCTGCAGGGGACCATGGGCAGGCAGCTTCGCCTGGGCCGCAGCCACAGGCACCCGTGACCGTGGGGTGGGCGGTTTATCCCTCTCCTGGGCTGCGGGCACAGCCGCTGGCGCCCAGGACTGCTGGGCAGGCGGCTTGTCCCTCTCCCGGGCTGCAGCCCAGCCGCATGGCACCCGGGACCGTGGAGCATGCAGCTTATCCCTCTCCCAGGCTGCAGGCGCAGGCACAGCTGCTGGCTCCTGGGACCATGTGGCAGGCGGCTTGTCCCTCTCCCGGACCGCAGCCTGGCTGGTCCCCATTTCTCTCTCGCAAGCTCATTTGTGCCAGTCTGGTCCCCATTCCTCTCTCCCCAGTGTTGAGTGTCTGAGCCGTTACAGCGTGATGGCGTGAGAACGTGATGGCCATTTGCATATTAGCTCTTTATTATATAGGATAAACTGACAGTAATGTGAAGTGACAGGTGATACCTATAAAGGACCCAGGAAAACCTGTGAGTAGCCAAATAAGTCAAACTCCAAAGCACTATGTAGAGTTGCTTCATATAGCTACTCGCCCTGGCCAGTTTGTTCACTGGTTAAAGCATTGGCTAGTACAACGAAGGGTTGTGGGTTCAATTCCTAGAAAGGGCATATACCTGGGTTGCAGTTTCAATCCCTAGTCCCAATCAGAGAGTTTGTGGGAAGCAACCAATCAAAGTGTCACATCTCCCTTCCTCCTTCCCCCACCTCCATTCTCTCTAAAAATCAATGGAAAAAAATATCCTCAGGTGAGAATTAACACCCCCAGCCAAATATATATATAGTTACTCAGTGACTTTAGGGATATTACTGTCTAACAATATTATGTAATAAATATTTTCTTGCCGAAACCGGTTTGGCTCAGTGGATAGAGCGTCGGCCTGCGGACTGAAAGGTCCCAGGTTCGATTCCTGTCAAGGGCATGTACCTGGGTTGCGGGCACATCCCCAGTGGGAGATGTGCAGCAGGCAGCTGATCGATGTTTCTCTCTCATCGATGTTTCTAGCTCTCTATCTCTCTCCCTTCCTCTCTGTAAAAAATCAATAAAATATATTTAAAAAAAATATTTTCTTTTTGGTAAAGAAAAGATTAAGTTTTGGTTTGTATACTCTATTTAAGAAATTAACTAGTAAACTCTTTGCAGAGAAGCAAAGAAATTCACTAAAATGTTAGGATTATGAGTAATGTTTATCTTCTAATTTTTATCTGATGACTAAGGATTAATTTTATAATTTAAAAAAGGTTATTTTTAAAGACATGAAAAAAGTATACATAGAAGTTTCTACCAAAGCTTTAATTAAAATGACTTCATTTATATAGAAATAATATACAAAAGGATCACCTTCTCAATGTTTGTGGGTTCCCAAAGTTTTGCTGACTATATTTATCTACCTCCCTCCCTCCCTCCCTCCCTCCCTTCCTTCCATCCATCCATCCATCTATCCATCCATCCATCTTTCCAATCTATTATTAAAAGATTTGTTAAAATGAAGTAATCTTCCAAAATAGTTACAGACTTTTCCCTCTTTAGCCAAGCAACTGAGAAATAGAACACTATTTGCAGACTGTGTAAAATAATGAGCAGAAAACTACCTTAAAAAGAAGAAAAATTCCTGAGAAAAAAAGAGACTTTTTAAAATTGGATTTCTGCAAATGATTTTATGAACAATATTCTTGATACATAATTATTTCCCTTTCAGATGATGAAGAACGAGAACTTCAAATGGATCCTGCAGACTATGGAAAACGTTTAAATGATGTCCTTTAAAACCTAAAGGAAACTTTAGAAAACCTAAAGTGCTGTAAAATGGAATCATTTCTACTTTGTCCTTTTTGACTTTTGCTGTAAAGATCAGTTGTATCAGTTATAAAGATACATTGAGTTAAACTTAAGGAAAAATTTAATGAAGGAATGTACCCATGTACATATGTGAACTTTGTCATATTGTATAATTAATGCAGAGACCTTTTTGGTTGTATTACAGTTGAGCCAAAAACAAAGTAAACAAACTGTAGTCTTTGCGTTTAAAGCAAACTAATATATATTTTACATTTTATTGAGCCTAATTCTTTACTCAAATGGACAAACAGGAAAAAATGGTTGTACAGTTTATATAAGTTGCACATAACATAACCACAGTGAGAATAGTTAATTATTCAGCTTAAAAACATTTTATGCACTTATTCTTGTTAACTCAACTGGTGTTCTGTTCCCACCCCTTATCACATGCTCTTCCAGAAATTATACCTACAATAGTTAGATAAAAAACAGGAACCTAGAAGCCAAACACTGGGCACCATGTGTACAAAATCACTTCCCTACTCCTTTTATTTTACACTAGAGGCCCAGTGCATGAAATTCGGAACTCGAGGAGGGGGTCCCTCAGCCCAGCTTGTGCCCTCTCGCAGTCTGGAAGTCCTTGGGGGATGTCCGACAGCGGAGGCAGGAGAGGCACCCGCCACCGCTGTGGCGCTCGCCAGCTGTGAGCCTGGCTTCTGTCTGAGCGGCGCTCCCCCTGTGGGAGTGCATGACCACCAGGGGGTAGCTCCTGCATTGAGCGTCTGCCCCCTGGTGGTCAGTGCATGTCATAGCAACCAGTCGTTCCGCTGTTCGGTCGATTTGCTTATTAGTCTTTTATTATATAGGATGAGTGCTGGTGTGTTTTGGCAGGTAAGCTTTCAGGTGAGGCCTGATGAAAGTTGAGATAACCTGCAAAGACATAATAATATTTATGAGTTATACCTTACTTAGTTCATGAACTTGTGAAATGCATGATTGACAATATTTTTTTTTTCACATAATACCAGTACTGTTTAACTATAATCAGGACTGGCTAAAATTTTTAAATTTTCAGAGTTCAAGTTAGTGAATATATTTATTTAAATGCCATATTCTAAAAGAGGTTAAGTCAACTTTGAAATGAATCTGCAATCAGTATTTCAAAGCTTCTCTGGTAGTTTTAGTGATATTATTTGACTAGACTTTTTCTGAATTACTAAATAAGGACTTTTAACAGATTTTTATTATTGCACAGATAAATAGAAGTACAGTGAGGTCTACAGCCATTTTATTAAAGTAGCTTAAAAGTTTGTAATAAAGATGAATCTTTGTAATTACTTAAATGTTAGTTAAGAACCCATAAACCTCATATTTGCTAATTTTACAAAATTATTTTAAATGCATTTGTCTTTTTTTGACACTTTTCAATAGAATATGTAGCTAATTCTTGTTTTCTGAGTTAAAACACTTCTAAATCTAACCCCTCCACCCCCAAAATAAAAAGTTTTGATCATAAGGAGAAATTTAAGGATGCTAACTTTGTGTTTCAGAAGGGTTACTGGTAATTGCACATAAACATTAAATGCTTTCTTCCCCCTTTACTCAGGTTCTAGCCAAAATTCACATTTATAGAGATTTTTTTTAAAGAAAAGGTTATCACTTATTGGAGGTACAAAAATTATTAAACTTGGGTTCAGAAATTATTAAGCAACTAGGACAAGATATAGTGATTTACTAAAATTGTTTTTTCTACCATATCAAAGTAAGCAGTTCATGCCTTTGCTATGAGTAGAGTCAGGATTATAAATGAATTGGTATGATAGTTCATGGATTTTTTTTTTAAATGGAGTTAAAGGGAATTAATGTATAACTTCTAGGTGTTAGAGTGGGAAGATGAATCTAAAACATACTCCTAGAAATACTTTTTGTTTAATACTGTAAAATTTTTGCAAATGGAAACAGTGAAATTTCCTGCCTTAGTTATTTTGTCATAAAAACAATTATTTGGTTGTAAGATAGTTGTTACTTACACTGCAAAATTTCTTCAGTTAGCAGTCTATACATTTTATAAAATGAGAAATCTTGAACCAATTGGTAATATTTCCAACTGTATTAACATTTAAATGCTATAAAATACTATGTGAATCTCTTAAAATTCTGACATTCTACAGTCTGTATTAGACATGCTGATTTTATAATGTTTTACTTCTGCCTTAAGATTTAGGTTTTTTAAATGTATTTTTGCCCTGAATTAAGTGTTAATTTGATGAAAACTGCTTTTGAAATCATCACTGGGTTCTAATAAATTAAAAATTAAACTTGTTTTACTATTTTGCTGATCTGATAATATATACACACATCACACTTAAGTGATGCAAATAGCTACATTTTAACATTAAAATTTGAATAAATTTAGAATGGCAGAAATTTTTACACCAGGACTGTTTACTGTGCTAGTTTATTCAACAAACTAGAGGCCCGATGCACGAAATTTGTGCAAGAGTAGGCCTTTCGCAGCTGTGGCTTCATCCAGAAGGTCATCCGGATCGTCGTTCTGCTGTTCAGCCTTTTGGTCAATTTGCAATTATGCTTTTATTATGATAGATATTGAATGCTTCCTATGTGCCCAGCATTGTTCTAGGTACAATAGTAAGAATCTGCATGGATAAGACAGACCAGGTTTCTTTCCTCATAAAACTTACTACATTGAACTGGGGAGCAGCCAGACAATACACAAGGTAAACAACATGAGCCAGGTAATTTAAAATAGTGATAAGAGCTATTAAAAATAAAACAAGGTTCCAAGGTCTGTAAGGTTCCAAATTTTCAGGTTTTTACTTAACTGAAACATTACAGTTGTGAATCTAGAAAATCATGAGCAAGGAGGAGAAAAATGAGGCTGAAGAGTTATGGAAGGGGTAATATAGGGAGAATCTTGTCAATTCAGGTCACTTGCTACTGACCCACAAAGAAAAAATGCAGAATATAAAATATACATGAAAGGTTGATTCTAGGGAAAATACATAATCAGACTTCAAAGTGATTTCTGAAATATGTCCTTTGCTCCAGTTGGTTTGGCTCAGCAGATAGAGCGATGGCCTACAGTCTGAAGGGTCCTTGGTTCGATTCCAGTTAAGGTCACATGCCCGGGTTCCAGGCTAAATCCCCAGTAGGAGGTGTGCAGGAGGCAGCCAATCAATGATTCTCATCATTGATGTTTCTATCTCTTTCTCCCTCTCCCTTCCTCTCTGAAATAAAATTTAAAAAAATATAAATACTAGAGGCCCGGTGCACAAATTCGTGCATGGGTGGGGTCCCACTGGGTGGCCTTCAGGGATTGAGCCGAAACCCGCAGTCCAACGCTGCCTGCAGCTCCTACCTGCCGTTCCCGCTCATCCCGGCCCCACTGTGCCTGCCGCAAGCTCACGCCCAATCAGTCCTGATCGGGAAAGGCTCACGCTGCCACAGCAGCGCTCGCCAGCCATGAGCCCTGCATCTGGCGCCCTCCCAAGGGGAGTGGCCTGTGTGATCATGCTGAAACCAGCTCTCCAACATCCCCTGTGGGGTCCCAGACTGTGAGAGGGCACAGGCCAGGCTGAGGGCCCCCACTGGTGCACGAATCGACTGGGGAGGGCCTGCAGAAGGGCTCCAGGGCATGTCCGGCCCATCTTGCTCAGTCCTGATCAGCCAAACCCCAGCAGTAAGTTAACCTACCCGTCAGAACATCTACTCCCTGGTGGTCAGTGCACATCATAGTGACTGGTCAACCAGTTGACTGTCTGCCCCTAGTGGTCAGTGCACATCATAGCAAGCTGTTGAGCATCCTTAGCATAGCATTAGCATATTACGCTTTGATTGGTTGTTCGGTTGTTTTGCCATTTGATCTATTTGCATATTACCCTTATATAAGATTTTAAAAAAGAAGGTAAACCATTTAAAAAAATAAAGTCCCTTTATTTAAAAAAATCTGAAGATTGTTTGCCTTTTTGACTTCTCATTTGTATAATGCTGTAACACCAAAAATTGCTAAAATATAAGGGCAGAGAATCTGTTAACATACACACACACAAAACTAGAGGGAGATCGTCACTTGCTATAATGGCTGACCTTGGAAACTTCTCTTCCCTCACATGTTTGACTCAATGGCTCCAATAAGACAATCAAACACTGTAAACATCATTACATTTCCAAAGTCTTAACATCATATGTGGTTCATCAATATTCAGTTCTAATTGTGCAGTTCCTTTTAAAAGACTCTTCTCAGTAAGTGTTCCAGACAAAAATTCAATCAACTATACAAGAAAAAGAGGGAAGTTTAATGGTTTATATAAGCAAACTGCATAAGGAGCAGAAGTCTCCTGGAGTTGAGAACAATTGAAACTAGGACTTGAATGCTACCAAATTTGTTTCATCAACTCCATTTCTGTTTCTCTCTACTTCCTTTTCTCACACCAGCTCCCTCATTCAAAGCTCTAACCAAGACTTCCAGCAGGTCATATTTTCAAAGAAAATATGAGAGGGGCTGCTCCTCTTTGCTTAGTTCCATTTCAGAAAATCTGAGACAAGGGGGTATTTCTGCTTCTGTCTGTGGTTGAATAACTTGACTAGCCCTTCCAGATTAGTAATAGCTATAAAAACTGGATAAGATATATTGAGCAACTGTTTTGGGGCAGCACAAAACAAATTTCCAAGAGAAGGGAAACTTAAGCAGTTGAGCTCCACAGCTTCCTATGGTGTAAATGGGTTGGAGTGCAGAGCTGAGAAGGCAGAGATCATAGTGGGGAGCAGCTGAAGCAGTTGGAATCTATGGGGTTGGCATCCGAGAAGAGAGCTATTCAGAGAGGTGGCCTCAGAAATCCATATGGGGTCACAAGTCAGAGCTGTATATAAGAGCAAGACCATCTGACGCTTACCAGATAGTTGCTACACAGTTGAAAATGGAACAGAGGTACCAAAGGTCAAGTGTGTTGACATAAAAGCAGTACTAAGGGACATTGAGTTTCTGGGCCTGCCAAGGCGGAGATATCCTTAACAACTGTGACATGCAGTTGAAATATTAGAAAAGTACCTTAATAGTAAAAACCATGCCTTAGTAAGACCTACTCTAGACCTTCCCTAACATGCTCTGACAACATTGTCAGAGAAGACAGCGTATGGAAGTGTTGTCCTGCCAAATTGGACCTTATGAAACTCCTTAGGCTTCCCACAGACATGAATAACAAAACATAAAACCAAGCCTATACTAATTTAAAGTAAACAATCTGTAACTGAAGTACCTGCTAAAACAAGAATTATTACTTTAAAGAAGATAACCGAGTTCAGAATCTCTACAACATATGCACAATGTCCAGTATTCAATAAAAATTATTAAGACATACAAAGGCACAAAAATATGTGATCCATAGTTTTAAAATACTGGCATGGCCTTTGTTATTACTTTTTATATTGTTTGTTATTTGTTAATGCAGGTATAAAAATATGTTCAAAGATTAAACAAAATATTTTAATAATGAACAGAATCTCAGCACAGAAATGACAATCATAAAAAAAAAACCTAGAACTGCAAAATACAAGAACTGAAATAAAAAATTCATTGGAAGCCCTGGCTGGTGTGGCTTTAGTTGGTTGGGCATTGTTCCATGCACCAAAAAGGTTGCTAGTTTGATTCCTGGTCATGATGCATGCCCGGGTTACATGGATCATGGCAGCCAATCAATGTTTTGGTCTCACTTTGATGTTTCTCCTTTCCTCTCTCTCTAAAAATCAATTAAAAATCTTTAAAAAAAATTCTTGGGTGGGTTTAATAGCAGATTAGAGATGGCAGTAGACAACCTGAAGACTTACAAATGTAGTTGAATAAAGTATTTGGAAATAGAGGGTTGAAATGTTGAGAGACCTAGAATTGTGGATTTGGGATTCATTCTTTAAATGTTTGAAACCTCAAGATGCTGTCCACCCTCACACCCCAACTCTGACACACAAACCTAAAGATTCCATCATGAAAGAACAATGATCATCCTTTCAATTACTTATTGAGTGCCTAATATGTGTAGAGAACTGTTCTGAGTACTGGGGATACAATAATGAAAAAGTCCCTGCCTTCATGGAACTTATATGCCACATGGAGAGAGAGATATTTTCTATAATCAGTGATAAATGATATGAGAAAAATAAATCACAATAAAAGAATAGTGATGGAAGAGTGCTACTAGTATTTAGATAGGATGATCAGGGAGGGCCACCTATGTAATTTTAAATTTTCTAGTAGCCACATTTTGAAAATATGTAATTTTGATGTTTAACCCATATCTAAACTATTACCATTTTAACATGTAATCAATATGGAATACTCTTAATATGTTATATGCTTTTGTACTAAGTCTGAAATCTATGTATATATTTCATTTATAGCACATCTCAATTTGGACACTAAATTGTCATTGGAAACATTTTATTAGTATTTAGAATTCATTCCATTTATAGTTGAGTAAGAATATTCACATATTCATGTTTCAAGCACACTTAAGTTTTTCAATGACTCAATCATGTATTAGCTTTTTTTCAATAGACTTTACTTTTTAGGGCAGTTTATAGCAAAATTGGGTAAAAAGTACAGAGAGTCTCCTCCTCACCCCTGGCTTTCCCCACCATCAACATCCTGTACCAGTGTAGAATTATTTGTTGTAATTAATAAGCCAACATTGATACATAGTTATCAACCAAATTTTTTAGTTTACATTAGAACTCAGACTTTGTATTGTGCATTCTATGGGTTTGAACAAATGTACAATGACATATACCCACCATTATAGTACGCAGAATATATATAATGACATAAACCACCATTGTAGTAGGCAGAAGTTTCATTTCCCTAAATTTCCTCTTTCACTTATTCCTCCTTCTTTAGCCTAAAACCCTAATAACCATTGATCTTTTCATTGTCTCCATAGTTTTATCTTTACCAAATGTCAGATAATTGGAATCATACTTCATGCAGCCTTTTTAAGTTGGCTTCTTTCATTTAGTAATATGCATTTAAGATTCCCCATGTCTCTTCATGGCTTAATCTCATTTTTTTTAGCTGAATATTCCATTGTATGAATATACCATAATTTATCTATTCACCTACTTACGGATACCTTGGTTGCTCCAAGTTTTGACAATTATAAAGCTGCTATCAACATTGATGTATTTTCAACTCCTTTGGGTAAACACCAAGGAGCAATTTTTTAATTGTAGTCAAGTATACATAAATATAAAATTTAACATTGTACATTTACATTTAAAGTGTACAATTCAGTGGCATTATGTACATCCACAATGTTGTGCAAACCATCACAACTATCTAGTTCCAGAACGTTTTCATCGCTCCAAATGGGAACCTTGCTAGTCACTCATGTATTAATTTTAAAATTTAATTAAAACTAGGCTTAAATTGTTTCTCAGTCACATTAGCCACATTTCAGGTGCTGAGTACCCATACGTGGCTAGTGGCTATCGAATAGTACAGATCTAGAGAAAGAGCATTAGAGGCAGAGGAAACAGCAAATACAAAGCTCTTTTTAAAAAAATAATATATTTTATTGACTTCAGAGAGGAAGGGAGAGGGAGAGAGAGATAGAAACATCCATGATGATCTGTTGCCTCCTGCATGCCCCCTACTGGGGATCAAGCCAGCAACCCAAGCACATGCCGGGGAATCGAGCTGTGACCTCCTGGTTCATAGGTTGATGCTCAACCACTGAGCCACAGCAGCAAGGCCAAATACAAAGCTTTTGAAGCAGGAATACATTTTTTTCAAAGAACAGTTCATTGGTCAGTATGACTGGAGTACAAGGAGCAAGACGTAGGAAATGTAGTCAGTGCTGTAGCCAAAAGTAGGCTAATAAAGGGCCTTGCATAGTAAAAGACTAGATTTTAAGGGGGATGTCAGATTTACAAAGAGGTTTAAAATAGTCCCTGGTTAGGTAGCTCAGTTGGTTAGAGTGTCGTCCTCATAGGCCAAGGTTGCAGGTTCTATCTCTTGTCAGGGCACATACAAGAAACAACCTATGAATGCACAAATAAGTGGAACAACAAATCAATGTTTATATCTCTGTCTATATATAATAAATAAAATTTTAAAAGGGTTTAAAATAATTGGCTTCTGTGTTGGAAAGATTAAAGGAGGTTCAAGAATGAACTAGGAAGATAGCTAGAGTGATGAAAAGTGTTCAGATTCAGGATATATTTTGAAGGTTTTGTTTATTATACGTATCATGAATTTGACACTAGGTTTTAGAAAAACTGTATTCTGTAAGGTGGAGAACACACAGAGTAGCAGGTTTGAGAAAAAAAAATGAATTTAGTTTTGACCATGTTAAGTTTTAGGTGGTCATTGACATCAAGTGGTCACAATATTGGAGCAAAGTGACAGCTCTGATATTTCAATAGTTATATTACATCCTTAGTGATTGATAAATAAGAGAGTGATAAAAATATAGCTCAGAGATAGAATATAGGAATGCCCTATATATTGGTGAAAAATGTAAATATATTTCATATACTCTGGAATGTGGGTCCAACTGAAAGACTCTGTTGCAGATCCAAGATACTTCTATGACTTACTTAGTGAACTATCTATTTCATTAATGTTTTCATATAACAATAGTTTTGAATAGCTTAAAAAGCATGCACGCCACTGTTCTGCATTATGTTTTTCTCCCTTGTGGCTACTGCTTTGCATCTAAATATACTTAAGACTTCATTTTTAAGTTCATATTTTTGAAACTTTACCTTATTTTAAAATCTTGGACAGAGTTGTTACTGAAGCTTAATGATATTAACTACTATTTAAGGCACCAAAAAAAAAAAAAACAACACACCTTGCTAAGTATTTTCCACAAATAATCTTTGGATAAGCATCTTTTTTCTCTGCCCTCCTTTAAAAATTTTTTTTTTTTTAGAGAGAGAGAAACATCAATTTTTATTGTTCCCCTTACTTATGCATTCATTGGTTGATTCTTGTATGTGCCTGACCAGGACTCAACTCCCAACTTTGGTGTATCTGGAGGATGCGCTAACCTGAGCTACCCAGCCATGGTCTCCCCTCTCCTTAAAACAAACAAACAAAAAACACCCGTCAGTGTCTAACTCAAGAGTGGGGAGACCGATTATACCTAATACAGGCTTGTTGGGAGAATCAAAGTGCATATAAATGCATACGAAAGTGCTTTGTAAGTGGCATATTTTACTTAAGTCTTAAAAGATTGAAAGCTTGAAATAACTACTACTTGGAATGTATTTTTAGAAATATATTTTTACCTGATTTAAAATTTATTTTAGTCATCAATTAGGGCAGTTGTTTAGTTTATATTCCTTTTGATGATACACACTGCCTAGACGGTATAGTAATTAGTAATTGTTGCTTTCCAATTAGTTTTTCAGAAATCTTATTTTGTGGACTACTACCAGTTCTGCACGCTGTATACCACAGGCTCTCAATAAATGTGCATTCAGAGCATTCTTGTACTAGAAAGATTTAGGGTGCAAATAACTCAGAGCTCTGGCAGGATCTGTACTGTGGAAGGCTTTCAGAAGACAGCCCACCTTCCTCACACTCTGAGAGAGAAACCACCAGATTCACGAGGATGCTCTGTTTACCTCCCAGCCTCATCTCTCTGTATCCGGTGCACAGAACTGCTTCCTCACCTGCTCAAAGCAATCTCGTATGTGGCCCATCCCATCCGTTTGCTTTACCTAGACACTCTTCCCCTGTAGCATCAATTCTTCATGTCACACTTAGATGTCATCTCAAAAAAGCCTTCCCAACCCCTCACCGGCACCCCTCGTGTGTTCTACAACGCCTGTCATTCTATCACACTGTATTTAGATTGTCTGTCTTCTTCGATAGTCTGAATTCTGGGAAGGCAATGTCCATTCACTGTTACATCCCCGCACCTAGTATGGTCCTAGCATTGCGCTTTCTCAATAAATATTTCCTGATTGAATTATGAGTGGCTGGAGTTTTAGTAAACAGTACACTTCCAACCACTATATATATATATATATATTATATATATATATATATATATATTCATTCATATTCCACTTGGACTAGACACTGGGGATGCATTTTTGACCTGTGATGCTGACGGTCCCTTGACCCAGGCCGGCAGGTAGAAACCCATTGGTCTGAATAATCTGAATAATCGCAGAACCACCGCGGGCATCGCGTGCTGTCGAAGGGCGTGGGTTTGTAATTACAGATCTATGAGCAACTGCTTACAGAAGACCCTTAGGGGCCACCGGGACCTCAGAAAAGAAGAAGAGTCCTCTCCTCCCGACCTCGTGCAGCGCTCTCCACGCACTGCCTCCGCCAGCGCGCCAAGCCGTTAGTCCCGCCAGCCCCTTGGCTCCACCCACCTGGCGCGCCGGCTGCCCCAGCCCGAGCCGCCGGAGCGCGCGCCGCGCCCTAAGCCCCGCCCCCGGGCGAGGGCGCGCTCCCCCTCCCAGCTCTGCCCCAGCAGTTCCGTTAGTAGCGGGAGGAAAAACCGTCCTTCGCTCCCCGCCTCTCCACTCCCAACGCTTTACTCTCGACTCCCCCTGCGACCACTACACAGCCAGCTACGGCGGCCCCTGAAGTACAAATATCCCGCAGGCCCTCGGCGTATCCTGATAGGCTTTGGTCTTCTTATTTCATCTGGTCCTAAGGCCTGCGTTCAATTTTTGTCAGGAATTCGAGCCCGCGAGTTTCTCCCGGCGGCAGGAACTCCGGCGTTCTTCTCGGAAATAAAAGTTGTTTTTTTTTCCTCTTTTTTTGCCGCTGTGGCCGCCCGCATTCCTTCCCTCCCACCTCGCGGAATTGTGGCGGGAGGGGGAGGAGGAAGTCAGAGCGCCTGCGCGGAGAGGCCGCTTTCCATCCGGGTCCCTGTCCGTGCGGTGCAGCAGGTCGGTAGGCGGGAAATGGCGACTGGCTGAAGGAGCTGGTTCTGTTGCTGCTGCGGGCTAAGCGGGGAAGACACCACACGTTGCGCAGTCGGGACCATCGCTGGAGCCTGAAGACACTTCTCTGTCGTCACAGTTAGGTAATCCCCCTCGTTCAGACAGTGCCGCTGCTTCCAACCTGAGTCCCCCTCCTCTTCCAGGGCCGTCTGCCGGGATCTCCTCCCCTTCCTTCTCCAGCGGCTTCTCCCGCGGCTCCCGCGCCTCGGTAGGCACGCACTCGGGGCGCCTCTCGCGTCCGCGGTGCGGAGCCGCTCTCCTCTGGACTTTGCCCCGGGAACGGAGAGGGAGCTCGCTTCCCGCCAGCTTCGGCTCCCGGGCTGCGCGGCCTGTGTTGTGATTTCTGGGGTTAGATTTCACTTGGCTACCCCCACCCCCACCCCGACCTCACGTTCCTGGTTCCCAGTCCTGTGGCCCCTCCGGAGAATTGGGCTCCATCAGCTTTTCTCAGCCTCGGCCCGCCTGATGTTTTCGAGATTTCATTCTTTCTAGGAGGGTGCTTTTAGGGGGGCGTTGCTCTAGCTCAGTTTTTATCAACACCTCGGGAGGATCTGGAAGAAGAGCGCTCGCTAAGTTCTGTTTATCCTCTGTGCCGCTAAAATGTTGAGTTGACACGGTTACTTTTTCCACCTCAAGAGTGCCGGTGAAGAGCAGCCCATGTGGAAGGCCCCTGGCGTCCTCAGTGGTCAGCGAGGGGTGAACCCTCGCGTCCGTAGTATTCTGCGCGTTTCTTTGGGCGTTAAATGCCACTGTGGATGTTTACTTCTGCATTCACGACTGGAGTTCCGTGTGTAAATCCTCGTGCGAGTCCGTCACATTTACTTCTTACCCTGGTGGCGGCTGGATGTGTGGATGAGGTTAAACACTTGGAATTAGAATCCCTTAGGGAAATCGAAAGAGATCCCGCTTGCAGATTGCTCTAAGATCCCGAAAGGAAACGTACTGAGAGTAGATGTTCCTCCAAGGCAGGGATTTATCTTCCTAATGCTCATAAAACGGTACCAAGATGACTGCCCAATCTGGGTGTGCAGATTAATGACTTCAATGATAGATGTATCTTCGTAATTTTCAGATCGTAGATAATCTTTCTATACTTACTGTCTTTCCATTCTTTTGCAAAGCAAATGTTCGTTTGTTGTCCAGCTATTTAAAGCAAGGAAATGGCTAGTTCAAGCACTTTATTCCTCCTTTATTTTTTACATTGCAGGCTAGTTCTTCATAAAGAGGCTGTTGGTATTTTTCAGAATTTGTTTTTCTGTCTTGTTAAATTTGGGGCCTTTCCAGTTAATTTTTTTTTTAACTATTCAAATTAAGTTTTAAAATGTGGTTCTTATCATTTGATGTTTATAACTCAGAGGCTTTCAGCTCTCTAGGTCCAGTTTAGATTTCACTATTGTTAATATATTAGAACTAAATTTCAGTAATAAACAGGAACGCACAAACATCATTAAATTCCTCATTTGGTAGATTCCTCATCCAAGGTCATAAAGAAAGTCAAGGCAAAATGTAGCTCTTACGTGAAGCATCCTTTTAGGATTGAGTTGCACTTCATACTTACCTTCTAGGACCAAAAGAATGGGAAGTGGGAAGTGGAGGTGAAGGCATGTTGGATACTTGCTGAGCCAATTGTTTAAAAAAAAAAGGGGGGGCCAAATGTGTATGTAAAATAAGTTATTGGTCTAGTGTAGGCTTTACCTGTACTTTAATGACTTTTTTGGGTAGTTTATAAAGCATTAATGTTTTTAATAAGATTTGGTTTACAGCTAGCTGAGTGAACATTGTATGTAGATTTTGTCTTCAGGAATTCTCCAAAATTGTTTTAATTCTACATTCATTTAGTATATGCACTCTTCTAATACTCTGAAAAGATGTAAAAGCTCTAAATTGTATAGTCCTTAACTTTGTGGACTTGTAGCTTTTTAAAAGTTCTAAATAGGATTGCAGGAAAAAACCAAATGGGATTGGTATGGCTTTACAATATTTCAGTCTACATAGAGCTAGTAATGTTATTCTTTTTCCACTGTTCAGAAATTAAGAATTGGGGAAATTGTATTCCATATTTAAAATTTCTGGTCAATAGGTTTCTTCACAAGACTATTATATAGCAGAATCCTTTCAATTATAGTTTTAAAAAACTTGGATCTGTTGTTAAGAAAGATTCTAGACTTGTAACTGTAAAATTAATTGCAGATTGAATAAAATAATATAAATTATCTCAGTTATAGGTAGTGCTTTGGATTAATGTAATAAAGAATAAAGTGGTCTGTCAGAATTCAAAATAAATACTGCTATCTAATTATATTTGTAATTTACCAAATTGTTATGAAAGCATAAAGTAGAAAAGACACTTTAAAAACTAAATAGCAAATGTGCAGAGAGGATCTCATATATGGTGTGCTCTAAGTAATTTAGAGTAGGTTAAAAAGTTACCTGACCATTTTCACTGGATTGGCTAGAAGGGATCATTTGCTCTACTTTGAGGATGAGAAGATTCAACATATAGGGGATTTATTATAAAACCATGCAATTGTAGTTTTAGTCTCCACTTACTTGACATTTGCATGAGACATATATCTAGCCAGGCATATGTTCATTACTAATTATATGACTACATTAGTTTTTAATTTAAACTAGATTATGTTGTAATTGAATGTACATTAATAAGTAGAGTAGGTGGTTGACTGTGAAGTATAATTTGAGAATTGCCAATAGCAAACTTTATTTGTGTCTCTCCTGTGTGTTACAAACTTTTTTCTAAAATAATTCTGTTTAAAAATCACAAATTTCTGGAAAAAGAAACTTTAAAATACTGTCTTTTATCAACAATATTGGCACAGATTAGTTTATCAAGCAAACTTGCTGTAGTTTACAAACCAGTGAGGTTTCAGAGTCAGTGGAATATAGAAAAGTAAAACTTAAATTATTTTATTTTATTTGTTGTTGTATGTTTGTGTGTGTGTGTGTGTGTGTTTAGAGAGAGAAGAATGGAGAGAGAAAAATATCAATTGGTTGCCTCCTGCATGCTCCTCAACTGGGCATTGAACCCGAAACCTGGGTATGTGTTCTGATCAGGAATTGAACCCGCCACCTTTTGGTGTACTGGACAATGCTCCAACCAACTGAACCACACTGGCCAGGCCTTGAAGTAAACTTTTATGCAATGTCTGTGATTAGGGGAGGTGTAGCATATAGGAAGATTGTCTAGATAAAGGCATGGTGGGGATAGAATGATAGTTTGAAGCTTCGGCCTCTTGGGGTCCTTTGGGAATCTTGTAAATCGGAGAGTAGTGATGGGTGAGACTAAGTGTGGTCCCACGAAGAATCGTGGGACCTTAAGGACAAATATGGCTTATAGGTTTGGCCAGCCCTTTTGTTTGTTTACCTCAAACAACCATAGTCAACCTTGCCTATGACTGAGATAATTTATACCATTTTATTCAATCTGCAATTAATTCTACAGTTTGTTCATCTGTAGATTCCCCAGTTAGTATGGTAATATAAGATCACAGGCCAATTGACTATATTACTGGTCCCATGTTTTATGGTATTCATAGGCTTTCTTGTATTAATCTCTTCCAGAGATTCTAGAAAAGGAAATATGTCTACATTAAACATGAATCATCAGCAGTCATTTGAGTTGAGGTTCTAGCAATCAGGTTTTCATAAGCTATAATACTTCTAGGAGAAGGAAATGTGTTTACTACTTTGATTAAAGAAGCACAAAACTGTACTGTTGAAAGATGCTTGAATACTTTATAAATAATTGGGATTAATATTTAGTAATAGTGGTTTATATAGTTTAGGAAGGATGTTTTCTTTCTTTGGTCTAAATACTTCTATATTGAGAAATTGTATGGGAACTAAAAAAGCAGAGACATTGCAAAAATCAGAAGGAGAAGATTAAAACCTTATTAGCAGCATAACCTGATATTTTAAGTTTCTCATGTTGACCAGTTAAAGTAATTTTAAGTAGGAATTTAAAAGTATGTTAAATTTTTAAAAGTACGTTACTTGTTAAAGAAAAATATCCAGAACACATAAATATCTTTTTAGTTGAGAATAAAACTGATTATTTGTTTTAGTGATAATTGCTTTCTTCCTGGTATTTCCCAAATATATATGATTATCCTGTTGAATTGAAAATGAGTAACCTCTCACTGACTTTACAAGTACCTGCTTTAGTGTATTTTGTTAAATAAGATAATTATATAGTCCTTTAATTTTCTGATATAACTAATAAAAATTATTGAAAAGTATTTACAATCCTATTTCAAACAATCATGCATTTTTTCCTCATCGAGAGTATCCCTTTTTATATTTTTATTTAGTAGTAGCAAACTAAAAGGGCACTTCTATTAGAGAATTATGATTATACCTCATTTTTGACTAGTAATTTAAAAATTCACTCTTCATAGACCTTATCTTCAGTTTATCTCAATCATAATTAGTTTTTTCCTTGGTGTAGGTAGTGGTAAGGATAGTGGGAAATTATTTCAGATACTCAGTGCAAATTTATTTTGGGCAAAGGCCTTGATTTTTTTTTTCATAATTTTAAGATTTTTTTAAGCTAATAACTTTTTCTGTTTTTGTCAACATTTCATTGGTTCTTTTCTTACTGACAAATTAATGTGTTCTGAGAGTTTCAGATTTTTACTGGCCTGAGAGAGTAAGTTTAGTATAAAATTAATTTTCTTTAAATAGAAGTTTTTGTCAGAGTATAAATAAGTAGTTATTTCTTTCTTGTGCTATTCTGGTGAGAACTACTTAAATAACAAGCATGCTTAGGAAAACTGCTGAAATTAAGTTCACTTTTTTTGATCTTCAACTTGTCTTTGTTAATGTATCCAATAAGTACATTGTAACTTGTATGTATACAGGTAACCCCAGTAAGTTAAAGTATATATGTTGGAATATATATATTTTATATACATATAAAAAGGATGGTAACAAGATGAAAAATGGCAGAGTGACAAGTTTCTTAGGCGCATTTTGAGAGGAAAAAAGTTTCTCATGAGTATTTTGGTACTCAGTCCTTATAAAATCATAACTATATTTTTTCTAAAATAACACAGCATGTTATAAAGTTTTATTGGTATGAGTTTCAAACTATGTAATAGAATGCTCTTTTTACAAGTTGTTTAAGTTATATTTACTAGAGATAGTTAATCTCCAAATTACTTTCTTGTAAAGCTTAGGTTAAAGAAATACAAGTAAGTATGTCCTCAGCATAAGGACGTATTCTCATTCTGTCCCTAACAAATAATGATTTTGCCCTAATGGTACTTTTGCTGAGGACATATAAGGTTAATAAGTTGGGGTACTAATAGTAGCATTTTAAAACATATATCTGAATGACAGTGCCTTAAGTATTTTCAGTGATCAACAAACTGAATAATGCCATTTTCATGGAGTGTTTTAGTCATCAGTACTCTTAACAGCACACATATTTTGTTTCTGTAGAGAAAACTGATTGATCATGGTTTTAGAAAAATACTCTTTTTTTGTTGTTCATTGAAGAAAACCATTAAATGATCAACAACTCTTTTGGCAAATGTTTTTGCTTATAAGTTTATTACATTTAATAGTTTCTGAAGAATTCTATGATACTATATATATACCAGTAAAAGCCTAATATGCAAGTGTCCTCTTGGGAGTTCGACTGACCGGGAGTTCGATCGCTTGCTATGACATGTGCTGACCACCAGGGGGTGGTGCGGAACAAAGGAAGGCCCTGGCCAGCAGCGGCAGCCGGGGAAGGGAGGCCCCAGCCGGCAGCCACTAGGGCAGTGATGGCGAACCTTTTGAGCTCGGCGTGTCAGCATTTTTTTATATATATATATATATTTTATTGATTTTTTTTACAGAGAGGAAGGGAGAGAGATAGAGAGTCAGAAACATCGACGAGAGAGAAACATCGATCAGCTGCCTCCTGCACATCCCCCACTGGGGATGTGCCCGCAACCCAGGTACATGCCCTTAACCGGAATTGAACCCAGGACCCTTCAGTCCACAGGCTGACGCTCTATCCACTGAGCCAAACCGGTTTCGGCGGCATCAGCATTTTGAAAAACCCTAACTTAACTCTGGTGCCGTGTCACATATAGAAATTTTTTGATATTTGCAACCATAGTAAAACAAAGATTTATATTTTTGATATTTATTTTATATATTTAAATGCCATTTAACAAAGAAAAATCAACCAAAAAAATGAGTTCACGTGTCATAGGTTCGCCATCACTGCACTAGGGACCCTACCTGTGCACAAATTTTGTGCACTGGGCCTATAGTTAGCTAATAAAAAAGGGAGAAAATCTTATATCAGAAATTATGAACCCCAAAAGACCACCTGTCATTACCATACACTTTGTCGGGAAGTGTTCAATGAAGAGTCTTGGAGTTGATGCTTTATATAAAACTGCTCTATTTATTCCTTCTGCCCTAGTTGACTTTTTTTTTTTTTTTAATCCTCACCTGAGGATATGTTTTTCATTGATACTAGAGAAAGAGGAAGGGAGAGGTGGAGAGAGGGAGGGAGAAACATCGATATGAGAGAAACACTGATCATTGCCTCTTGTATCTGCCCCGACCTGGAATCGAACCCACAGCCTTTTGGTATAGGGGACAATGCTCTAACCAACTGAGTCACATTGGCCAGGGCCCTAGTTGACTTTTGACTTTTATTAGGTGATAAGTGGGAGTGACAGAGAAACCTTCTCTGAAGTAATTAAATAAGGCTTAAGGAAGTAGTAGAGAGTAAAAGTGGTCAGTTACAATACCTGAAGCTGTTGATTTCAGATTAGTCAAGCTAGAAATATAGACAGTGAAAATGGATGCTGACCCTTTTGAAAATGTCATTTGGTGTCAATGATTTTTAGATTTTTTTTTCATGAATATAAATTTTAACATAAATTTAGTAGTGATACCATTTGTAATAGAGTATAAATTAACAAACCCATAGAAATTTAGAGCTAGAGAGACCGAAGAGGTCATCTAGTCCAGTAATGCCTTTGTTTTATTAATGATGAACCATTCTAAAGACTTTTTAACTACTGTAGTAAATGTTTGTCTTAATTAGTATGCTTTGGGATGAGTTGTGTATGATAGAAGGATGAAAACAGCTCAGATTAATTAATGACTCACCCCTCATTTTGACAGTTCTTTTTTTAGGTAAAATTTACATGTGGTGAAATTCACAGATCTGATGTCCAATAACTTTTTTGCTGTTGAGGAAGTGAAATACTAGAATGATTGCATGACTTAATCAGTGTCACAGCTAACTAACGATAAAGTATGATTTCTGATCTTTTCATGATTTTATTTTTATTATCCACTTTTGTTTCCCTCTTATCCCTACATTCAGCAAACTTTTGATTGTAAGAATATACATTGGGTTAGTCCTAGGTAATTTTGTTAAGAATCCTTCACATACAGTGTGCTATTTTTTGCGTTTTTTAATAGAAATTTATACAATCAAGAAAGACCTCAATAGCAAAATTATCAACTGAGTTTTGCTTGCATCATTATTATAATCGTATGAGATAATTTGCTACCATAATTGTTTGCCAAAAATGTTGTTTGTGATCAGGGATTTTTGAAGAAGAAGGAAATGTTATGAGAAAGGAACATTTTTAGTTTTATTTATAGGCCCCTTTTTGTGAGCAAGAATTGATTACTGCTGTGAGGATTGTGTTTCAGTGACATAGTCCCCCCTCACCCTCAGTTCTCTGGGTTTTTGTTTGTGTGTGTGTTTTTAAGGAAATGAGAAAAATTATGGTTCAGTTCAACAAAGATTGGGTTATCTTATGTGACAGGTTACTGGAGTTACAGATAAGATCTCTGCCTTTAAATTTATCCTCTGCCTTTTTCTTCCCATTAACTCCCTTCAAAATAAAGACCAAACTCTGGCAATATATATATGATCTACTTCTCAAAGTCTTTTTTTTCTACTGCTATTTGCTGCCTCACTCTTTGTACTCCAGTAATAATAGTTTCCTGCCCACACTGTGCTATACCATGCTTCTGCTTTTCTCTTTACCTCATTCTTCAACGAATTCTTATCCTCATCATTTAAAGTTCAGCCAAAGTATCATGTACCCCAATAAGTAACTACTTCCACATCCCCAAGCCTGTGTAAACCTGTGCTTATTTCTACCTTAACTCTCATAAAGTTAAATTGAAATAATCTGTTTTTTATATCTTTAACTGCACTAGACTGTAAGAGTCTTAAAGGGGAATATCCTGAGAAATATTTTAGAGGTAAAATCATTAGGATTTGGTGATTGACCATAGGGCACAAAAGACAGGAAGAATAACTAGGATGCTTGGGATGGTTTCTGGCTTGACTGATTAGGTAGGTGATGCTCCTTGTGATCAAGATCACAGTAGTAGGAAAAATACAGTAGGAAGAACAGGTTTGAGGATGGGGGTGGAATGGGAAAACTGAATTCAGTTTTGGGTAAGTTGAATTTGAGGTGCCAAGTAAAAGTGTTTTGAAGGCTGTTGGATGTGAGTCTGAAATTTAGAGGTAGTAGAGAAACTAACAGAATCTATAATAATAAAAGTGTAATATGCTAATTAGACGACGTCCTTCCAGACGACCTTCTGGACAAAGCCACGGCTGCAAGGGAAGCCAGGGTCCCGGGTGCCAGAGGGAAGCTGGTGCCGGCAGCCAGGGGAAGGAAGGCCTACTCTTGCACGAATTTCGTGCATTGGGCCTCTAGTTAATTTATAATGAGCATTGGGAAGAGACTCCCTCTTCCTCTCCCCCCATTCCTTTTAGCTGGGCTGCAAGTAAATGGAAAGCAGAATTCATTGCTCAGTTTTAGATTGCTGAGTTATCTGCTTTTTCTATTTCTGAAATGAGATCTAGAATGGTTTTTATTATATACTTTTTGCCTCATTGTCATGAGTTCTTAGACTTTAAAATGTTGTTGCCCCCCATTGTTCTTGTTTTGTGTGGTAATCTACTTAAATTGTATCATTTTCATTCATAAGTAGATTTATTTCCTTAGTCATTTCCATTCTCTACCTATTTTATTTTATTATCTCTATATATTAATGGCTAAGTGACTGTACGTCCAGCCGACCAGCACATATAACACACCGGCAATCCTATATAACATAACCCTAATATACAAATCAACTGAACAGCAGAATGACCAGTTGCTATGGCATGCGCTGACCACCAGGGGGCAGACTCTCAACACAGGAGCTGCCCCCAGTCGGCAGATCCCAGGCCAGCCAAGGTGGGTGCCAGTGGGGGCCCCCCAATCGCCCTGCTGGTTGCCCCACAGATTGGCCCTAATCGCTGGCCAGGCCTAAGGACCTTACCTGTGCACGAATTTTGTGCACCAGGCGTCTAGTTTAAAAATGTTGACTTGCACATGTGTGATATTTGTCCCCGTCTGATACTGGCCTCCCATTTAAATTAATTCGAAGACAGTTTCCTGTGATGCCAGCATTTGCGATGACTATTAATAAATCACAAGGACAAACTCTAGACAGAGTAGGAATATTCCTACTTAAACCCGTTTTTGGATATGGTCAGTTATATGTTGCTTTCTCTCGAGTTTGAAGAGCATGTGATGTTAAAGTTGTAAATACTTCATCACAAGGGAAATTAGTCAAGCACTCTGAAAGTGTTTTTACTCTTAATGTGATGTACAGGGAGATATTAGAATAAGTTTAATCAATTTATCAGTCATTGTTTTTATCAATGTTTTTATATCATGTTTTTGTTTTTATATCATGTCTTTGTTATATCATGTTGTTTATTTATTAATCAATTTATTTTCATATACATTTTACTAATTTTCTTTAACCTCTGACACTTCTGTTATAGAGAAAGGGTGAATAGCGATATTAAAATATTCTAATTTCCTTTCAATGTGCACGAATCCGTGCACTGGGCCACTAGTTACTAATAATAGAAAAGAATTCATCTAGTAATGGAACTCTAAAGGACCTAGAACAGGGGTGGGCAACCTTTTTGTGAGTGCATGCCAAAACCAGCAAAATCTCTGACTCAGAATTCTTCTGCGTGCCAACCCTATTTTTTTGAGAACATGTTACGCCTACTTGATATCTCTTAAGGTGTACGTATGTGAAGAACCTTGAAGAAATAATAAAATTCATTAGAGCGACAAAAACACAGTATATGATGATGAAAAATACATTTATTTTTTAATGTATACATGTACACTGATAGTCCGACAGAAAACTTTATGACTCCATTTGATATTATCAGTGGGACTTTTGCTGCTGCATCACTGATGAGAGATTTTACATCAGGTTTATATTTCGTGACCTTCAGAGATATGCACGAGCTACTACTTTCATCCGTCAGGCTACTCCTATTACGAGACTTAACAAAATTCATCACTGAGAACAAAGATTCACAAGCGTATGTGGATGAAAACATGGAGAGTAATGCTGTTACAAAGTTTTTTAAACAAAAAAATTTTCTGGAATGGCATTCCAAGTCCTCAATAGTTCGTTTTCGACACTTCTCTCTGGTACTCCTGTCTCTAATCGCTTTTTTTCAATGTTTTCCAAGTCAACTCTAAGGTCAATAAATTTCTGCTTCCAAATTGAGCTACTCTGAAATTCAATCAACTGCATTTCAGAGTCAGCCATGTCTATCCATGAAAACATTTGTAAGTTTAGTTCCTCCAGTTTCATGCTGTCTGGAAGCCTCATGAATTTTGCTGTCTCTTCCAGTTCTCTGAATTTCCCAAATCTTGAGGAGAACTGCTCAATAGTTGACTCGATGATGTTTAAAAACAGCTTTTGAAGGCTTTGACAGTCTGTCCTGTCATCTTTTGGGAGGTCTTTGATGTGCCTCTTGAGGTTTGGGAAATATCTAAATCTCTCACCATCCACATCCCTCTTAAAGACTTCCAGTTTCTTTTCAAAAGCCTTTATGTAACCAAACATAACATCAAGTGTCTTGCCAGTTCCTTGTAATTTAACATTTAAGTCATTCAAATGTTCACAAAAATTGTAAATGGAAGATTATAAGAGAGGGTTTTGCGTGCCAGCAAAAGTTACTGGTGTGCCATGTTTGGCACGCGTGCCAGGGGTTGCCCACCCCTGACCTAGAAGATGTATTAAGTTTTAACATGAATAGGATTATCAAGACGAGGCCATATATGTATGTTTAAAATTCTTCCCTTTATATTTTAAGTTTGGGTAAGAAAATTAGGTTATTGCATATGTTGTTATATAGGCAATTACTGACCTGTACTTGGCCCAGTTAATATGTGTTGTTTTTGGTTTTGGTATTGTGGTAATACTGATTTCATAAAAACGAATTGGTAAGTGTTTCCACCACAGAGGAAGACTGTCCAGTCTCATGTTCCCATATTGTGAGCACCTGGTGGAAGTCTGGTGAAGATGCTACAGATAGATTTGAATTCCTGTTGTGTCTATAACTCAGGAACTACATGCTATGCTAGCCCCCACAAGTTTATTAACAATTTTAGATTAAAATTTTTTACATACTTTTATGGTACCACCATCTCTTCACTTGTTCTGCTACCTGTGAGCCAGTGTTTACATCCTTTCTCCCCAGGAAGGGCTTGTCTTTTGTTGGCTCTGTATTTGGTTGCCTTTAAGTCCTTAGCTCCTGATGGATTCAAGAAGTTTAGTTTTGTTATTCAGTTTTGTTGTTAGGCATTTTTTTTCTAGCTTTCTATTGCATAGGCAGAGCCCAGTTAATGCATATAAATGGATCTTTAGACAAAACTCCAATTAGTCAGAAGTGCTCTCCTCTATTTTCTGGATCTGTAATTTATGATTCTGTGACTTCTTTGGCCTCAGGTACATTGTGAAAAACTCTCTTTTCTTCTCCTTGGTTTAGAACAGCGATTTTCAACTGGTGTGCTGCAAGAATTTATAAAACATGCAATACCTGACTGTTTAGTCCAGTGGTTCTCAACCTTCCTGATGCTGTGACCCTTTAATACAGTTCCTCATGTTGTGATGATCCCCAATTTCATTGTTACAAATTGAACATAATTAAAGCATAGTGATTAATCACAAAAACAATATGTAATTATATATGTGTTTTCCGATGGTCTTAGGCGACCCCTGTGAAAGGGTTGTTCACCCCCAAAGGGGTCGCGACCCACAGGTTGAGAACCGCTGGTTTAGTCAGTGACACTGACTTCCTTTCCCTTAGATTGTCAAATTAAAAAATGACAACATCCAGCACAACAATAGCCATCCAGTGTGAATGAATCAAAATTATACCCATTTGTTTTGTCAGATCAGCAAAAAATATATTTTTGGTGTACTGCAGTTTTAGTAATTAGTTTTTGTGTGCCATGCAATGAAAAAGGTTGAAAATCCCTGGTTTAGACCAAAGGAAAGCATTCAAATTGGCTAGATTTATTGTAAAAAAAAAAAAAAGAGAGAGAGAATAATCCCCCAACTGGCCATAGATTTCATTTTCCTCTTCCCTAAACACTGCGGTTCCCTCCAGACTATCTTGTGATCAGTGCCTCCTACAGTTTTTGTTGTTTTTTTCCCAGAACCCCTCTTCCCAACGCTGCTTATCCTTCCGTTTCATTTCCTGTTATGAAATGCCCAGAAAAACCAAGTATATACTGAATTTTTAATCCTAAATTTAGATTAAATATTTCTATACTTTATATACCTGATCCTTTTTTTTTTTTTTTTGTCTGTAGGTTATTTTGTCATGTTTTGCAAGAAGTAAATATTTAAAAGGCAGAATAGGAAGGCAAATTTTACTTGGTACCTTTTGGTATATCTTACTTCGGTTCCCATTCTACCTATCCTTCCACTTTTCACTGTATTTTATTTTAAAAAGGGAAAAAAATTGTTTTCCCATTCCAGTGTCCCTTGTCTGTCACCCTAATGGAAACCTTTACCTTATACTATCATTAATGGCTTAGAAAAGGGGATGGAGATCTCTAGATAGTTTTTCTAAGTTGTGGTAAAATATACATAGCATAAAATGAACCATTTTAACCATTTAAAAATGTACAGTCCTAGCTGGTTTGACTCAGTGGATAGTGGGTTGGCCTGTGAACCAAAGGCTCCTGGGTTCGATTCTGGTCAAGGGCATGTACCTCGGTTTCAGGCTCCTCCCTGGTCAGGGCACATGCAGGAGGCAACCAATCGATGTGTTTCTCTCACATCAGTATTTCTCACTCTCTTTCCTTCTCTCTCCTACTCTCTCTAGAAATCAATGGGAAAATATCCTCAGGTGAGGTTTAAAAAAATAAATAAATAAATAAAATGTACATTTCAGTGGTATCTACACTAATAAAAGAGAAACATGCAAATTGGTGCCACTCCAGTACGCCCACCAGCCAATCAGAGCGACTATGCAAATCAACCCAACAAAGATGGTGGTTAATTTGATACGCAGGTGTGGAGCGAAGACTGAAGGCTCTGGCTGGAGTGAAGACTGAAGCCAAGCCTCGCTGCGGCCGGACCAAAGGCCTGGGTCCCGGGTGCCGGAGGAAAACCGGTGCCGGCAGCCAGGGGGAGGAATGCTTATTGCACGAATCTCTTCGTGCAACGGGCCTCTATTCCATATAATAAAAGGCTAATATGCAAATTGTCCCCACCGGAGGGAGTTCGACCGACTGGGAGTTAGACATGCGCTGACCACCAGGGGGCAGCGTGGAACATGGCAGGCGACAATGGACTCACTGCCAGCCCCGATGAGAGCGGGACTGTGGTGGGATGGTGGAGCAGGTGAGCAGGCGGTGCCAGGCCAAGGCAGGTAGAACGGGGTACCTGATCGCCCCGCTGGCCACCCCAAAGATGGCGACTGGCGGCGGTGGCAAGGGGCATGGCTGGCAAGTGGGTGGTGCCAGGCCAAGGCGGTTGCAAGTGGGGGCCCCTATCGCCCTACCGGTTTCCCCACAGACGGTGATCAGCACCGGGGGGGCAGGGCTGGTGAGTGGACAGTGCCAGGCCAAGGTTAGTGAGAGTGGGGATCCCTATCGCCCTGCTGGTTGCACCACAGATCAGCTCTGATCACCGGCTAGGCCTAGGGACCCTACCTGTGCACAAATTTTGTGCACCGGGACTCTAGTCTAGAATAAAAGCCTAAGCGACCGGATGACCAGAACGACCGGTCGCTATGACACTCATTGACGACAAGGGGGCAGACGCTCAACGCAGGAGCTGCCTCCTGGTGGTCAGTGCGCTCCCACAGGGGGAACGCCACTCAACCAGAAGCCGGACTCACGGCTGGTGTGTGCAGCGGTGTTGGCGGGAGCCTCTCCCGCCTCCACAGCAGTGCTAAGGAGCAGTGAGCTGAGCGGTAAGGAGCAGCAAGCAGGCAGGCGGTAAGGAATGAGGGGGTCCTGGACTGCAAGTGGGGTGTCTGACTGTTGGCTCATGGGGAGCGGGCCTAAGCCAGCAGTCGGACATCCCCTGATGCCGAGGGTGCAGGTCAGGCTGAGGGATATCATCCATTTCCCCCCCTCTCCCCCCCCCCCGTGCATGAATTTCATGCACTGGGCCTCTAGTTAAGTATATTCATCTTGTGCAACCATTACCACTATCCACTGCCAGAACTTTGCATCTTCCCAAACTGAAACTCCATATCTATTAAACAGTAACCCTCTTTCCCCTTTTTCCCTATTCCCTGGAAACCACCATTTTGCTTTGTTTTGTCTCTATGAATTTGACTATTTTAGGTATCTCATATAAATGAAGTACAATATTTGTTCTTTTGTGACACTTATTTTACTTGGCTAGCATAGTGTCCTCAAGATTCATTCATGTTGTAGTATTTTCCAGAATTTCCTTTATTTTTATTTTTTTATTTTAGAGAGATGAAGGGCAGGGGAGAGAGAGAGAAACATCAGTTTGTTTTGTTGCTCTATGCATTCATTCGTTGCTTTTTGTATGTGCCCTGACTAGGGATGGAACTCGCAACCTTGGTGCATCTGATGACACTCACAGTCTGAGCTACCTGGCAAGGGCCCAGAATTTCCTTTTTAAGGCTGAATAATATTTCACCTTGTATATATACTATATTTTGTTTATCCACTTATTTGTATGTGTGGGGTTTTTTTTAATGAACTTTAAAAAAAAATCTTTATTGATTTTAGAGAGAGGAAGGGAGAGGGATGGAGAGAAACATCGATTGGTGCCTCCTGCATGCCCCCTATTGGGGATTGAGCCCACAACCTTGGCATTTGCCCTGACTGGGAATCAAACTGGTGACCTCTTGGTGTATGGGTGTTGACGCTCAACCACTAAGCCACACCAGCTGGACTGTCCCATTTATTTGTTGATAGACACTTTTACTTCTGTGAGTAATGCTGTTACGGATATAGTTATACAAATATCTGTTCAAGTCCCTGCTTTCAGTTCTTTGGAGTATATACATAGTAGAATTACTAGATCATATGGTAATTCTATGTTTAATTTTTTTTGAGGAACTGCCATAGTATTTTTTTAAGAGAATTTTTATAAGAGTTTATTTAAGCCAAACTGACAAAATATGTCAGAGAGCAAGATCTCAAATACTCCTACCATGGTATTTTTCACAATGGCTGCACCATTTCATTTCCATCAGCAATGCACAAGGATTCCAATTTCTGCACATCCTCACCAACACTTAATTTCTGTTTTTGTTTGTTTCATTTTTTAAAAAAATTTTTGTTTAATTTTTGTTTCTTTTTCTGTTTTTTGATAATAGCCATTTTGGTGGGTGAAAAGAGGAATCTTATTGTGGTTTTGATATGCATTTTCCTTAGTGGTTAAGTGATGTTGAGCATTTCTTCATTGCTTATTGACCATTTATATGTCTTCTTTGGAGAAATGTTTTTTGCCCATATTTGATTTGAGTTTTTTGTTTTTGAGTTATAGAAGCTTTAAAATATATATATATATATATTTAGGATATTAACCCCTTATGAGATATGATTTGCACATTTTTTCCCATTTCATAGGTTGCCTTTTCACTCTGTTGATAGTATCCTTTGATGTGCAAAACTTTTAATTTCTTTTTATAATCCTTACCCAAGGACATGTTTATTGAATGTAGAGAGAGAAGAAGGGAGAAGGAGAGAGAGACATTGATGTGAGAGAAAAACATCGATTGGTTGCCTTCCATACGAGTCCTGACTGGGGATTGAACCCCCAACCTTTTTGGTCTACTGGACAACTTTCCAACCACCCGAGCCACCTGGCAAGGGCAAAAGTTTTAATTTTGGTGCCGTCCAATTTATCTTTTTGTCCCCCCCTTTATTTTGTTGTCTGTGCTTTTGATGTCATATCCAAGAAATCACTATCAAATCCAAAGCTGTGTTCTAAAAATTTTATTGTTTTAGCTCTTAAGGTCTTTGGTCCATTTTTTGTTAATTTTTGTATATGGTGAAAGATAAGGATCCAACTTCTTTTTTGTTTGTTTGTTTGTTTTGCATTGGATATCCAGTTTTCCCCAGTGCTAGGGTTCTATAGTGATAAATATGGGTACTGTTAGGCCTTGTGTTGAGATATAGAATATAGTGTTTGCATTGTTTGTATAAGTGTTTAGGTTCTAGATTTCTCTTTTTAGTTATATTATGGGTAAAAATATGTCATAGGAGCTGCCCTGGAACTCTAAACCCCAGTTGTAATATTCTGTTTATGAGAAGTTTGATTTTGAGCTTCCAAGTGCCAGTTTGTAAATGCAGATGTTTGCTGTTTGACCCTGTTTCCTCACGAAAATCACCCATTGTGAATGACTATTTAGAAAAAGAGTAGAAGTTAAAAACAACACCACCCCTGTCCAGTTTGGCTCAGTGGATAAAGCGTGGGCCTGCAGACTGAAGATTCCCTGTTTGATTCCAGTCAAGGGCACATGCCGGGTTGCTGGCTCAATCCCCAGGAGGCAGCCAATCAATGATTCTCTCTTATCATTGATGTTTCTATCTCTCCCTCTCCCTTTCTCTCTGAAATCAATTAAAATATATTTTAAAACAACAACAATAACAACACTTTAGAGGGAAATGGGAGATTAGAATTTTTGGTGACTTTTTAATTAGATATTTTTGTTGGTGATAAATATAGTTTTTACATTGCTGGTTAAATTTAATGATAATATCCAGAAATTATTACTTAAAACACTTCTGCCATCTCTACCTCATTTTTCTCAATCATAAAATGGAAATAATGGACACTACTTTATATTGTTGAAAATATTAAGTGAAATAATTTGTTGCAGATCTTTTTTGATGTACAGTCCCAGCAAACCTATCATAGTTGAAAATATCATTAAGTCGAAAATGCATTTATAATAAACTAACCTGCCATATATCATAACGTAGCCTAACCTACCTTAATTATGCTCAGAACAAAGCCTATAATAATAATAAAGTGTTGAATATCTTGTAATTTATTGAATACTGTATTTGAAAGTGAAAAACAATGGTTGTATGGGTATAGAATGATTGTATTAGTACATGTAGCAGTTGTTTACCCTCATTGCATGGTTGACTAGGAGCTGTGACTGGCTGTGCTAAATGTTACTAGTCTGGGAAACAATGAAAACTCAAAATTTGCAGTACATTTTCTACTGAATGCATGTCACTTTCACACTATGGTAAAGTACTACACTTGATCTTTGAACCATTGTAAGCCAGATACAATCTGTGAAAGCACTTAGGACAGTGCCTTGCACATAGCTGTTAACAAAGAATAGCTGTTGGTTTTATATCATTTAACCTTTTCTGTGTTCAGGCAAATGTAGTTAAAATGGGTACTTTATGTTTTAAAAGAATAGGTTGACGGTTGGTTTTCTGAAGTTGACAATACTTCTCAGTGCTTTGTAGTATACTTGCTTGGATTCTGTTTCAGTATGCAGGTAAACAGGCATTTAAGCCTTTACTTTAGGATTTTAATAATTTGCAGGAAATGCAAGAGACTAAATTTAGCAAATATCTATTGCGATTTTTGGAAATATAGATTATTTTTTAAAGTTTTAAATATAGTCCCATTGTTTTGGGGCGTTGAGGCAGGAATAATGCAAATATCTAAACCAGTGGTTCTCAACCTTCCTAATGCTGCATCCCTTTAATACAGTTCCTCATGTTTTGGTGACCCCCAATTTCATTGTTACAAATTGAACATAATTAAAGCATAGTGATTAATCACAAAAACAATATGTAATTATACATGTGTTTTCCGATGGTCTTAGGCGACCCCTGTGAAAGGGTCGTTAGACCCCCCCCAAAGGGGTCGCGACCCACAGGTTGAGAACCGCTGATGTAAACTGTAAATTAAGCCCTACCTGGTTTGGCTCAGTAGATAGAGCATCGGCCTGCGGACTGAAGGTTCCTAGGTTCCATTCTGGTCAAGGGCACATACCCGCACTCGATCCCCGGTAGGGGGCATGCAAGAGGCAGCCAATTGGTGATTCTCTCTCATAGATGTTTCTATCTCTCCCTTCCCCTTCCTCTCTGAAATCAATAAAAAAATTATAAAAACAAACAAAAAACCTGTAAATTAAGTCAAAGTGGCAAACTTTAAAAAGTTATATATCTATTCTTGTGTTAAAATGAAAAACAATTTAAACTTTGGGGTTAAGACAAGTAGAATTATGCTTTAACCAAGTTGCTAGAGTTAAATTCTTAGAGATTTTTTTTTATTAAGTACGGGAATTGGCAGTACATATTTGCAGGTTTTATTCAGTTCAGTTTAAAATATTTTTATTTTAGAACTCATTTAACATTTTAAAATATTTGCATTATGTAGTGGTGAGTTTCCAAGTTTCCTTAATCATTCGAGCAGATTCTAGGCTACCGTTAGAAAGGAGTGCTACCTGAGAGATTTCTGCTTTGGTTGGGAAGGTTAATTCTTAGAAAAAAATGAGAAAAGGGCATTCCCAGGCACATAACAAAATGGGAAATAGATTGTAGCCTATAAATATAATTAAAGCCTTTAGTTTTACTATTTATGACTATAATTTAAAATAATTTTTAGTTTCAATTACCAAACAATTTAAAGAGTAAAAATAAATTCTGTTGTGCATGACTCAGCTATATAGGCACTTTCTATATTCTGCTGGTGAAACCATCTTTCTAAATAGCAGTTTTTTAGTATTTCTAAGAGGTACTACCAAATGTTAATAATCTTTGACCTAATAAATCACTTCTAAAAAACTATCTTAAGGAAAGAATCAAAAATATGGACTGAAATTTATGTACAAAATTATTACATTTGAGGTGTTATTATTAATTATGAACAACTTAATTTTCAATAGGTCAGTCAGTAATTGTGTAAATTACAGAACATTTATCTGTATATTGGAATAGTATGTGGCCATTAAAATTTATGTTTTCAGATTTTTAATCAGAAAATGCTAAATATTGCCACCAGAAATAGAAATTTCTCAAACTTATAAGGGATCAAGAGTGAATTTTGTCTTATGTAGATTGTTTACCTGTACTTCTCCTTGAGTTGTTGTAAGCCTGGTATATAATACATATTCACTGCATTTTCCCCTCCTGAGCTTGAGTCATATTTTCCTGTTTCTTTGCATGTCATAATTTGTTGTTGAAAACTGTTCATTTTAGATAATATATTGTAGCCACTCTGGATTCAGAATCTTGAAGGTTATTTGTTTAGTAACTTCCACAGGCAAAATCTATCTTCCTGCAAGTCTGCACCCACTTAATAAAAAATTCTTGTTTTATGCTTGGCATACTAGGGCAGCCCCCTGTGTCTGCATAGTTTTGTGGTTCAGCTAGTGATCCGACACATATTGTGCTCAAACATCTTGCACAATAAGGCTTCTTCCTCTGCCTATGGATTTTTGTGAGATGCACATTCAAAGTTCAGGCTTTTTCCAAGTCTATCCCAGCTTTTATTTTTCATTGATCCATTTCATATCTACTGCATTCATATGTGCAGCCACAGGTTGGCCAAGAGTGTGTAGATAATTTGGGCCTTCTTGGTCTCTGCTGTGCATGTGAGCTGCCTCAGCCAGCAATATGGTTGTCCCTACAACCCCTGCAACTTCAGGCTAGTAGAGCTGTTGGCACTCAGTTTGCCTGCCACAGAAATGATCTCTTATCCCAAAATTATAGCTTATATTGATGATACCACTGAGTGTGGTCATTGTCAAACTCTCTAAATCATGTGAGTCTCTTTATGGTGACTTCAATGCTGCCAGTCCTCTCAGCTTGCCAAAATCATCTGCTCTTGCAGGTGGGAGCATAAGAGACTGGAGCAGCCCCAGACAAGAGTGGCACAAACTTCTCAATGTTCTTACCCCACGTTGAGCAGTTTTATAAGCATTCTCAAATTGCTGTATGCTCTGGTTGATCTCCACATTACTGAAATAGTTTTTGTCATTTTGTCCACCCGTGTGGTTGCTTTTTGGGACAGGGTTTTTTGCCCTTTTAACTTGGCCAGAGTCAGAATTCCAGGGATTTTAACTTCTCTTTCTTACATCTCTGTCTTTTTCCAAACTATGTCTTGTTTCTCAAGGACTCAGTGGATGACAGACTTGGATTAGAAATCTAAAGGCTAACTAGATTTATCTCACAACAGTCTCAAAATAACAATGCCAGCACTTTCACCATACATTTGATTACTAACGCCTTATATACTCTTTTTTTTTTTTCTGTGCTGTTCTCATTCTTCCCTCACTTTTAAATAGTTGGGTCTATATTTACATTGTCAAAGAAATAGCCATTACATATTATATTCTCTTCCTTTCAACCTTCATTTTATTTTAGATGTATTGGTAACTACATTTTTTTGTGCTTGATGCTCATCATCAGTTTTTATGCAGTATTTGTAGTAAATTTGATTTTCTGAAGTGCTCTATTAGGTTTTTCAGGAAGGCCTCCTTTGGCACAATATTCCCAGAATTCTTGCATACTGATAATAGTTTGTCTGTGGCCATTATTCTTGTAACTTATTTTTGTTGGATATAAAATCCTTGGTATACATATTCTTTTCTTGATTATTGTAATTTAAATATGTTACTCTGTTTTTCTTCTGGCATAAAGTGTCGCTGTTGAAAAATTCAGAATAGTCTATTTTTCTTTCCATTATAGAGTTACTTAGTAGGAACCCTGGTCTGGTAGCTCAGTTGATTGGAGCATCATCCTGATCCACCAAAGTTGCAGGTTTGTTCCCTGTCAGGGCATATATAAGAAACAACCAATGAATGCATAAATAAGTGGATCAACAAATTGATGCCCCCTACCCCTTCCTCTCTTCCTAAAAAATCAATAAAAACAAAATTTAAAAAAAATAATTAAAGTTACTTAGTGTGTAACTATATCAGGTTTTGCAAATATAATTGTATTGTATCCAGCCATACCCATTCATTTACATATTGTGTTTGGCTGTTTTTGCTATACATTGCCATA
The DNA here is from genome assembly GCF_000147115.1 of Myotis lucifugus. Classification (NCBI taxonomy): domain Eukaryota; kingdom Metazoa; phylum Chordata; class Mammalia; order Chiroptera; family Vespertilionidae; genus Myotis; species Myotis lucifugus. The sequence goes on from NW_005871157.1 coordinate 3,937,821, forward strand.
GACAATATGGAAACCAATGAGCATGACTCTGGACACTGATATTTGAATTTTATATAACTGTTATTCCTATGGTCTGCAAGACTAAAATATTTACTATCTGGGTTTATAAAAAACAGTTTGCCTACATTTGGTGTGAATGCTCAAAGGATGTCTCTTCCCCAAAGGATCTCTCTCTCTCCTCTCTCCTCTCTCTCTCTCAAATGCCTAAAGGATGTTTCTTCTCTCCCCCACTCCCCTTTCCTTAAAGTTTAGTAAAGTTCTAGTAATACATACTAGAATTTTATTTTGCTGATCTTAGGCCTGTCTTTTTTTAAAAAATTTTTAAAAGATTTTAAAATTAAAAAAAATTATTTTAGAGAGGAATGGGGAGATAGACAACATCAAGTTGTTGTTAATTCTCATCCAAGGATATTTTTTCCATTGATTTGTTTCTTAGAGAGAATGGAAGGGAGTGGGAGAGACAGAGAGAGAAACATCGATGTGAGAGAGATACATAGATTGATTGCCTCCCACATAGGCTCCAATTGGTAACTGAACCTAAGACCCTTCAGTGTTCGGGTGGATACTCTAACCACTAGCCAAAACGGCCAGGGCTTTATTACTTTTTAATACAAAACTTGTTTTCCTGAACTTTTAGAAGTTTTGTTTCAAGATAGTTTTTGACTTAAATGGAACTTTCTGTGTGCTTTTTTAAAATCTGAGGGAGGGGGTAGAGAGAGAAGGAAAGGAAGGAAGAGAGAGAGGCAGGCAAGCTGGGAATCAAACCAAATCAAACCAAATCAAGCCTGCACCCTCTTGGTGCACAGGAAAATACTCAACCAACTGAGTCACATCAGCGAGAGTGTTCCAAAATATGGAGAATTGCTCTCTGAGATTGCTTAGTTTGTGTTTCTCTTTCCAACGTTTTCTAGATATTCTCTTTTCTCATTTTTGTTTGTATATTTTTGTTTTATTCAGCATTTTCTTCTCAAATGTGGAACCCTGTCAGCAGTTCTGGTAGTCAGGGTTGATTTTTTTTTAAAATATATATTTTATTGATTTTTTACAGAGAGGAAGGGAGAGAGATAGAGAGTTAGAAACATCGATGAGAGCGAAACATCGATCAGCTGCCTCCTGCACACCTCCTACTGGAGATGTGCCCGCAACCGAGGTACATGCCCTTGAACGAAATCGAACTTGAGACCTTTCAGTCCGCCAACCGACGCTCTATCCACTGAGCCAAACCGGTTAGGGCAGTCAGGGTTGGTTTTGTTGTTATTGTTTAATAGAAAATACCAAATATATGTACAAAGTAAACAGAATGGTATTATTAATCCCCATATAACTATCAAACAGTTTCAGTAGTCATTAACATTTTGTCATTCTTGGTGAGTGTCTACCTTACTCACTCCCTACTTCCTCCTGCCTGGTTGGTGGTTATATTTTCTAAGAACTTTTTACAGGGTAAAATTTACATACTTTGAAACACATTGGATTTATGTATAAGTTTTTACACCCCTATCACAGTAAAGGACATTTCCTTTCCCAAGGCAACTTCTCTTCTGATATTATTCTCATACTATTTTTGCCCCTAATATTTTTTTAATGGTGTCATCGAACATACTCTTGTGTCTGCCATTGCTCAGCATAATGTGTGTGAGATTCTTTTATGTTAGTTGATATTAGTAATTGCTGCTTTCTGTGTCTGATTATTCACTGTATGAAAATACCATCTTCATTTTTCTGCTGCTGGGCATTGTCATTTTTTCCAGTTTGGGACTATCCTATATAATAATAGAGGCCCGTTGCATGAAGAGATTCGTGCAATAGGCCTTCCATTCCCCTGGCTGCCGGCACCGGTTTTCCTCTGGGACCCAGGACCCAGGCCTTTGCTCCGGCGCTTAGTGCCTACGTATGATCGCCATCTTTGTTGGGTTAATTTGCATACTCTCCTGATTGGCTAGTGAGCGTAGCGGAGGGACGGTCAATTTACATGTTTGCCTATTATTAGGTAAGATGCCCTAATATGCTAATAGACTGAATGGCAGAACAACTAGTCGCTATGACGTGCACTGACCACCAGGGGACAGACGCTCAATGCAGGAGCTGACCCCTGGTAGTCAGTGCGCTCCCACAGGGAGAGCACTGCTCAGCCAGAAGCTGGGCTCATAGCTAGCGAGCGCAGCAGCAGTGGCGGGAGCCTCTCCCTCCTCCGATGCTGGTGGACGGTGAGGAGCAAGGGGTCCCGGGCTGTGAGAGGGTGTAGGCTGGGCTGAGGGACAACCCGCCCTTCCCCCTCCCCAGTGCATGAATTTCGTGAACCAGGCCTCTAGTCGTAAATAAAGCCATGAGTAGGACATGTTTATTTTTCTCTTGGTTAAAAACTTAGAAATGAACTTATTGGATCAAAAGGTTAGGTGTTGTTTATTAGAAATTACAACCTTTAACCAAAAACCTTACATTGCCATCAGCAGATTATGAGACTTCTCATTGTTCCACATCCTTGCTACTGTTTGTTCTTTAGTCTTTTTAAATTTTGCCATTTAAGCAGATGTGCATTAGTATGCTGTTCTAATTTTTTTAAAAATATATTTTATTGATTTTTTACAGAGAGGAAGGGAGAGAGATAGAGAGTTAGAAACATCGATGAGAGAGAAACATCGATCAGCTGCCTCCTGCACACCTCCCACTGGGGATGTGCCCGCAACCCAGGTACATGCCCCTGACCGGAATCGAACCCGGGACCCTTCAGTCCGCAGGCCGACGCTCTATCCACTGAGCCAACCCGGTTTCGGCTGCTGTTCTAATTTTTAACTTGTACTTCGCATTGATAATATTGGGTAGCATTTCATATACTTGTGTTCTATCATCTAGCTTTTACAAACTGCCTTCTCAAATATTTTGTTCATTTTTTCTATCAGCTGGTTTTTCTTTTTGTGTTTTAGGATTTCTTTATATATTCTGCACATGTGTACTTTGAGAGATATGTGCTTTGTGAATATTATCCCAATTTGTTGCATGACTTTTAATTTCTTACTGGTGTCTTTTCGTGAACAGAAAAAAAATTTTTATGAAGTTTATATCCAGCTTTTGCTCTTATGTTTATTATTTTTTTAAAATATATTTTTATTGGTTTCAGAGAGGAAGGGAAAGGGGAGAGAGAGATAGAAACATCAATGATGAGAGAGAATCATTGACTGGCTGCCTCCTGTACACCCCCTATTGGGGATCGAGCCCTCAACCCCAGCATGTGCCCTTGACGGAATTGAACCTGGGACTTTCAGTCTTCAGGCTGACCCTCTATCCACTGAGCCCAAACCAGCTAGGGCTCTTACGTTTATTCTTTATACAGGATCATGTTATTTCTTTTCCTTGCCTGATTGAATAGAAGTGGTGAGAGTGGGCATCTTGCTTATTTTTTTATCTCAGGAGTAAAGCATTTAGTTTTTCACTATGAAATATGATGTTGGCTGTGAGTTTTTCATAGATGCCTTTTTTTTTCAGTTGAAGAAGTTCCTTCCTATTCCTGGTTTGTTGGGTGTTTTTATTATGAAAGGGTGTTGGTTTGGTCAGATTTTTTATGCATCAATTGAAATGATTATGTGGACTTTTTCCTTTATTTTTTTAATGTGGTGTATTATATCGATTGATTTTCATATGCTGGTTAGGGTTAGAGTTAGGGTTAAAGTTTATCACCCTTGCTTTCCTGGGATAAAATCCCATTTGGTCATGGTGCATAATCCTTTTATTATTAAGCTGCATTTGTTTTCCTAGTGTTTTGTTGGGATGTTACATCTGTGTTCCTAAGGCATAATTAACCTACAGGTTTTTTTTCTGGTAGTGTCTTTGACTTTGGTATTGAGGTAATGCTGACCTCAGAGATTGACTTGGGAGGTGTTCCTTAATTTTTTGGTAGATTTTGAGAAGGATTAGTATTAATTACTTAAACATGTGGTAAAACTCACTAGTAAAGCCATCTGGTCCTGGGCTTTTCATTGTGGAAAGTTTTATTTATTTTTTTATTACTAATTCAGTCTTTACTTGTTACGAGCCTTTTAGATTTTCTATTTTTTCATGAGTCCAGTTTAGTTGTGTCTATCTAGGAATTTGTCATTTCATCTAGGTTATCTAATTTGTTGGTGTACAATTGTTCGTAATATTCCCTAAAAAATACCTTTACATCTGTAAAGTTGATATTAATGTCCCTTCTTTCTTTACTTAAATGAAAAGGTTGAGTCTTCTCTCTTTTTTTTGGCTAGTCTAACTAAATGTTTGTCAAATTTTTGTTGATCTTTTCAGAGAACCAGCTTTTTTTACTTCATTGATTTTTCTGTCATTTTTCTTTTAAATTATCTATTTCTGTTTTTATTTCCTTCCTTCTGCTTGCTTTGGATGATTTAGTTTGCTTCTCTTTCTAGTTTCTTAAAGTAGAAGGTTTTATTATTGATTTGAGGTGGGGTTTTTTTTAACATAAAAACTTTTATGTTTACCAATAAATTGCTCTGAGCACTGCTTTCTGGGCATCCCAAAAATTTTGGTATATTGTGTTTTTGTTTTTATTCATCTTTTTGAAGTATTTTCTAATTCCCATTGTAATTTCCTCTTTAACACAGTAGTTATTTAGGAGTTTGCTGTTTAATTTCTGCCTATTTGTTAATTTCTCAAATTTCCTTTTTGAGATTTCTGATTTTATTGGAGATACTAGAGGCCCGATGCACAAAATTCGTGCAAGAGTAGGCCTTCCTTCCCTGTGGCACCCGGGACCCGGGCTTCCCTCTCAGCCCCTGTGGGAGTGCACTGACTACCAGGGGGCAGCTTCTGCATTGAGCATCTGCCCTCTGGTGGTCAGTGTGTGTCATAGTGACCAGTCATTCCCAGGGTCAATTTGCACATTACCGCCCTAACGGGTATGGCTCAGTGGATAGAGAGAGCGTCGGCCTGCGGACTGAAGGGTCCCAGGTTCGATTCCCGTCAAGGGCATGTACTCTGGTTGCATACACATCCCCAGTAGGGGGTGTGCAGGAGGCAGCTGATCGAAGTTTCTCTCTCATCGATGTTTCTAACTCTCTATCCCTCTCCCTTCCTCCCTGTAAAAAAATCAATAAAATATATTTGGAAAAAAAAATTGCATGTGCACATTACCCTTTTATTATATAGGATAGAAGCCTGGTGCATGGGTGGGAGCCAGCTGGTTTGCCCTGAAGGGTGTCCTGGATCAGGGTGGGCAGGGGACCCCCAGCTCCCTACGATCGCCCACGCCGCCCCTGCTCACGATCGCTGGCTCTGCCCATGCTCAGGCCTAACACCTCTGGCCAAGGCATTAGGCCTGGGCAAGGGATGCCCAGCACCCCACCATCGCCAACTCGGCCCCTGCTCCCTGCGATTGACGGCTCCGCCCTAATGCCTCTCACCCAGGCATTAGGCCTGGGCAGGGGACCCACAGCTCTCCAAGGGACCTCCTGCTCCACCCCTTCCCAGGCCTAACGCCTGTGGCCAAGGCATTAGGCCTGGGCAGGGGACCCCAAGCTCCCACCATCAGAGACTCTGCCCCTGCTCCCCATGATCGCTGGCACCGCCCCTGCCCAGGCCTAATGCTCTGGCTGAGGCGTTAGGCCTGGGCAGGTGACCCCTTCAGCTGCAGCCGCCCCATGATCGTGGGCTCCGCCCCTGCCCAGCTCCCATCGCTGGCTCCACCCCTACTTCCCGCTATCACTGGCCAGTGCAGCAAAGGCGCCCGATTCTCCGATCATGGCTGGGGGGCAGGGCAAAGGCGGCCCCCCGGCTCGCCTTTGCCCTGTCCCCCGGCTCTTAGCTCCCCCCTGGGTTTCCGATCACTGTCAGTGGCAGGGGGCTTCTTCCGTGTTTTCCCTTTCGCCTCCCTGCATTGTGCCTACATATGCAAATTAACCGCCATCTTTGTTGGCGGTTAACCGCCATCTTAGTTGGCAGTTAATTTGCATATCGCCCTGATTAGCCAATGAAAAGGGTACCGGTCTTATGCTAATTACCATGTTTCTCTTTTATTAGTGTAGACTAGAGGCCCAGTGCACAAAAATTTGTGCACTTGAGGGGGGTCCCCTCAGCCCGACCTGTGCCCTCTCGCAGTCTGGGACTCCTTGGGGGATTACCACCTGCTGGCTTAGGCCCGCTTCCCGGGGAGATTGGGCCCTAGCAGGATAATAAACTCCCGCTGGCAGCCCAGGAGCCCTCGGGGGATGTCCACTTGCCAGCGGGGAGCAGGCCTAAGTTGCAGTCTGACATCCTTAGTGCTACTGAGGAGGCGGGAGAGGCTCCCACCACCACGCTGTGCTGGCAGCCGTCAGCCTGGCTTGTGGCTGAACAGAGCTCCCCCTGTGGGAGAGCACTGACCACCAGGGGTTATCTCCTGCATTGAGTGTCTGCCCCTGGTGGTCAGTGTGTGTCATAGTGACCAGTCATTCCCAGTCCCTTCTGCTGTTAGGGTCAGGTTGCATATTACCCTTTTATTATATAGGATAGAGGCCTGGTGCATGGGTGGGGGCCAGCTGGTTTGCCTTGAAGGGTGTCCCAGATCAGGGTGGGGGTCCCGCTTGGGTGCCTGGCCAGTCTGGGTGAGGGGCTGATGGGTGTTTGCAGGCTGGTCACACTCCCTTCAGGGTGGGGGTCCCCACTGGGGTATCTGGCCAGCCTGGGTGAGGGGCTGATGGCTGTTTGTTTGCAGGCTGGTCACCCCCCCTTCAGGGTGGGGGGTCCCCACTGGGGTGCCTGACCAGTCTGGGTGAGGGGCTGAGGGCAGTTTTCAGACTGGCCAAGCCCCCGGCGATGGAAGCTCCCAGCCTCTCCTTTTTTTTCTTTTTTTTTAATTCTGGAATTTATTTACCTTCTATAATTGAAACTTTGTTGCCTTCAGTGGAGAGCTGGCCAGGGTAGGCAGGCAGGAAGCTTGGCTTCCTCCATCACTGGAGCAACCAAGCCTCCTGCTCGCTCCAGCTCTGTGGCTGACGGCCGCCATCTTGGTTGGGTTAATTTGCATATAGTTGCTCTGATTGGCTTGTGGGCGTGGCTTAAGGCATAGTGAAGGTACAGTCAATTTGCATGTTTGTCTTTTATGAGATTATACTAGAGGCTCGGTGCATGGAATTTGTGCACGGGAGGGGCGGGTCCCTCAGCCCAGCCTGCAACTTTTCCAATCTGGGACCCCTCAAACATCCCTCTCGCAATCTGGGACTGCTGGCTCCTAACTGCTCACCTGCCTGCCCACCTGATCGCCCCTAACCCCTCTGCCTGCCTGATGCCCCTAACTGCTCCCCTGCTGGCCTGATCACCCCTAACTGCTCTCCCCTGCTGGCCTAATCGTCCCTAACCACTCTCCCCTGCCTGCCTGATCGCCCCTAACCTCTCTGCCTGCCTGCCTGATTGCCCCTAACCACCTCTGCCTAGGCCCCCGCTGCTGTGGCTTCATCCGGAAGGATGTCTGGAATGATGTTCGGAAGGTCGTTCGGCTGTCTGATCTAATTAGCATATTATGCTTTTATTATTATAGATAGACAATATACTTGTATGGTTTCAGTCCTTTTAAAGTTATTGAGACTTGGTTTTTGTCCTAACATGTCTCTCCTGAAGAATGTTTTGTGTGTAAATTTAGAATATCTATTTTGATGTTGTGCAGTGAATTGTTATCTTCAACTCTAGCAAGTAAGTACATATACATATCATAGTGTATATATGTATAAATATACATGTATCTACTAGAGGCCTGGTGCACGAAATTCATGCGGGGCGGGGGGGGGGAGGGTGGCTGTGTGTCCCTCAGCCCAGCCTGCACCCTCTCCAATCTGGGATCCCTCTCACAATCCAGGACTGCTGGCTTCCAACCGCTCACCTGCCTGCCGCCTGATTGCTCCTGACCACTCCCCTGCCAGCCCAATTGCTCTTAACTGCCTTCCCCTGCCTGCCTGGTTACCCCTAACTGCCCTCCCCTGCCGGCCTGGTCGCCCCAACTGCCCTCCCCTGCTGGTCCAGTCATCCCTAACTGCCTTCCTCTACCGGCCCCGTCACCCCTAACTGCCCTCCCCTGCCGGCCCGATCACCTCTAATTGCCCTCCCCTGCTGGCCTGACCGCCCACAGCTGCCCTCCCTTTCAGGCCTGGTCCCTCCCAACTGCCCTCCCCTGCTGGCCTGATCGCCCACAACTGGCCCCCCTGCTGGCCATCTTGTGACGGCCATCTTTGACCACATGGGGGCGGCCATCTTTGTGTGTTGGAGTGATGGTCAATTTGCATATTACTCTTCTTTAGATAAGATATATATAAAAGCCTAGCAACCGAACTGTGGAATGACCAGAACAACTGGTCGACCAGTTCCTATGATGCGCACTGACCACCAGGGGGCAGATGCTCAACGCAAGAACTGCCCCCTGGTGGTCATTGCGCTCCCACAGTGGGAGCACCGCTTGGCTGACCGGGATGAGTGGTGCTCCCATAGCAGGCCAATCCCGGCAGGCCATGACCCCCCCACCAGTGCACAAATCCGTGCACCGGGCCTCTAGTGTATATATAAAATGCTAGATCATTCTGCATGGAGAGAATGAAGGTTCTGGGAAAGCTTAGGAGAAAAAGTCCTCTGAATTAAAAAATAACCAGTGGGTATTTGCTGGTTAGCAAGACAACATTTAAACAAGAAAGTTATGAAATGTGGAGGGATTTTGTCCATTCTGATGGTGAGTTGTGAAAGGTGTACTTTTAAGTCTGAAAGGGCTAGAGCAGTCAAGCCCTCATGGAATTTCAAAAATGATTGCTCACACACAGATGAAGAAAACACTACTTTTTAATCTCATATGCAAGGTTCACCAAGATAGGCCATGTGGTGAGTCGTAAAACAAGTCTTCGTAAGTTTCAAGACTAAAATCTTTTAAAAAATATCTATAGAAATTGATTAAAAATAACTCTTTTAAAAAAATTCTTCTATGCATTTATGGCATGGGAATTTTCCTTTTCTAAGAAGTGCTGAGCTGAAGACCAAAGGAATTAAGACAAATGTATGCAATGTAAATAGAGTTAAGTAAATAATACATGCCTTGAATGATAACTCCCTTTAGAACTCAACATTGACTCTTTAGGAGAAAAGGCAATATTTATTTCATTTGGGGATAGCAACTTAACTGAGCACCATTTGCCTCTGGCCGGGTGGCTCAGTTGATTGGAATGTTGTCCCATATGCCAAAAGGTTTGAGGGTTCGATTCTTGGTCAGGGCACTGTGGGTTTTACCCCCAGGAGGGGCGTGTAGCTGATTGATGTTCTCTCTCTCTCTCTCTCCCCCTCTCTGTCTCTCTCTAAAAAATCAGTCAAGACATATCCTTGGATGAGGATTAAAAAAAAAAAATTAAAAGGAAAAAACTGAGTATCATTTGGTGATGGAAAAAAAAATTATTTCGAAAGGTATTTTGGAACTTCTGGTGAATCCCTTGAATTTGGGGGATATGGTTTTTTTGTTGTTATTCTTAAAGTAGGTATAGTATAGTATAGTATAGCATACTATAGTAGTATAAAGTTTTTATATATATTTTAAAGGGTTCTAACTTTTTTTCTGTGACCATTATGTTGAATTAGTAAAGACACAATTTCTTAAGCTTCCTAATTGGTCAGTGAAGACCCTAACTATTGCCAGGCATTTCTACACCTTTAGAGTGCTTAGAATTTCTACAAATGCATTTTATTGTTCTCCACACTTTATATTTTTTTTTTTTAAATATATTTTATTGGTTTTTTACAGAGAGGAAGGGAGAGAGATAGAGAGTTAGAAACATCGATGAGAGAGGAACATCGATCAGCTGCCTCCTGCACATCTCCCACTGGGGATTCCTAATTGGTCAGTGAAGACCCTAACTATTGCCAGGCATTTCTACACCTTTAGAGTGCTTAGAATTTCTACTAATGCATTTTATTGTTCTCCACACTTTATATTGTTTTCTAATTTCTTTTTCATTTTGAGGCTCAGAGTGGTAAGATAAGTGTATGTATTCTTTATAAAGTTTAAAAGACACAGTTGTGACTATTGCTTAGCTATGATTGAGGTAGGATTAGAATTCACATCTCTTCATTCCAAGTTTAGTATTATGTTTTACAGATTCTAAAATTCAGGGTATATTCTTAACTACTTCTAAGTCTTGGGACAGTTTTGCCACCTATTTTCTCATCGATAAAATGAGAGAAGTCAAGTAGATTGGTTCATATGTTCTTTCTCATGGGAATTCAGTTTTTAAAGTATCATTAAGTAAGGTAAGATCAAATCCTGCAAAATGATTTAACTTCTTGTTACACTTGTATGATTGCTGATTATTATAATGTGCTAATGGAATTCATTTATTGACGAAGGGTTTTTTCCCACTACAGTTTGAGTTCCAGAGGGCAAAATTTTCCCTATCTTGTTTATTGTTTACTAGGTAATTTTCTAGCCCAGTGCCTCAAATGTGGTAGGTGCTCAGGAAAAACTTATTGAATGGTTAAATGAATGATATTGTGGGCATGGATGGAGGCAACATAGTGCTGTAGAGAGCATGCACACTGTGGTGTTCAATCACAGGGTATAATTTCAAAAGATGGGAAGGTTACTTGGGATAATCCTATCTAATAATAGACAAACATGGTAATTAACCGTACCTCCGACACGCTTCCCATTGGCTAATCAGGGCGATATGCAAATTAACTGCCAACCAAGATGGCGGCCGGCAGCCAGGCAGCTGAAGCGAACTGGAGGCTTGCTTAATCCAGTGATGGAGGAAGCCAAGGTTCCCCGCCTGCTGCTGCCGGGCTCTGAGCTGCACTCTAAGAAACAATGTTGCAATTATAGAAGCTAAACAAAGCCCAGAAACCTGCTTTCAGCAGCCGGGCCTCAGAGCTAAAGCCGGCTCTCAGTTCCAGTGACAGCCATAGAAGGTAAATAAATCCCAGAATAAAGAAAAAAAAGGAGAGGTTGGGAACTTCAGTCACCCGCCAGCCTGAAAACGGCCCTCAGCCCCTCACCCAGACTGGCCAGGCACCCCAGTGGGGACCCCCCACCCTGAAGGGGGTGTGACCAGCTGCAAAAAGCCATCATCCCCTCATCCAGGCTGGCCAGGCACCCAAGCGGCACCCCCACCCTGATCCGGGACACCCTTCAGGGCAAACCAGCCGGCCCCCACCCGTGCACCAGGCCTCTATCCTATATAATAAAAGGGTAATATGCAACCTGACCCTAACAGCAGAAAGACTGGGAATGACTGGTCACTATGACACACACTAACCACCAGGGGGCAGACGCTCAATGCAGGAGCTGCCCTCTGGTCGTCACACGGGAAGAGCTCTGCTCAGCCACAAGCCAGGCTGATGGCTGCCAGTACAGCGGTGGTGGTGGGAGCGTCTCCTGCCTCCTCAGCAGCGCTAAGGATGTCCGACTGCAGTTTAGGCCTGCTCCCCACTGGCAAGTGGACATCCCCTGAGGGCTGCCGGGCTGCCAGAGGGATGTCTGATTGCCATCTTAGGCCCAATCCCCCGGGGAGCGGGCCTAAGCCAGCAGGTGGTCATCCCCTGAGGGGTCCCAGACTGCGAGAGGGCACAGGCTGGGCTGAGGGACCCCCCCCCCCCCAACCCCCCCCAGGGCACAAATGGGCCCCGGGCCTCTAGTGTATACTATAAAGTTCAGTCACATAAAATGTTAATTTCTTATTTAAATCCCTTAGAAACCTGGACTTTTTTTAACCAAGAGGTTTTTATTATATAAGCTAGAAAACTGTGGGTATGCTAGATTAAGTTTTTAATAACCCTTGTTATTTCTCTCTTACAGTTTTACATGTGGCACCCATAAAAGATGAGGCTGAGAACACGGAAAGCTTCTCAGCAATCCAATCCAATCCAAACACAGCGCACTGCCAGAGCAAAGAGGAAATATTCAGAAGTTGATGATAGCCTACCTACAGGAGGAGAAAAACCACCGAAGAATGAAACCGGCTTGTTGTCTTCAATTAAAAAATTCATTAAAGGAAGCACACCCAAGGTAATGGTTTTACCTTGTTCTTACATCATTAAAATTAAAGTTTAGTTTATTTTCAAACATGTAAAAATGAGAAATCTAAGATTGCTAGAGCCCACTTAAGAGTATTAACATTTGGTGTTATTTTAAGAGTATTAACATACAAAATATTTAGTGGCTGTTTAAGAAAACATTATTTATTTTACTTAACTGATTGCTTAATCTTCGGGGTTTTTTTTTCCAGCGTAGTATTATAAGAAGTAAAAAATATATATTTATTTTACTTGAATTTTTTCTTTTACTCACATTGTTTTTTATTTCAAAGGAAAGGTAAAATTTCTCAATATTATTAATACATTGTCTGCTTAGGGAGATGATCTATCTGTATTCATACATTTGCCAGTTAAACTGTATTATTTCATTAAAGAGAAAACAAAGTTATTAAAGAAAGAATGGATGCTGACCAGTAGGCAGATATTTCAAATTCATTCAGCGAACCTTTTGAGCTCGGCGTGTCAGCATTTTGAAAAACCCTAACTTAACTCTGGTGCCGTGACACATACAGAAATTTTTTGATATCTGCAACCATAGTAAAACAAAGATTTATATTTTTGATATTTATTTTATATATTTAAATGCCATTTAACAAAGAAAAATCAACCAAAAAAATGAGTTCACGTGTGTCATAGGTTTGCCATCACTGCTCTAGACCAATGGTTCTCAACCTGTGGGTCATGACCCTTTCACAGGGGTCGCCTAAGACCATCGAAAAACACATATATAATTACATATTGTTTTTGTGATTAATCACTATGCTTTAATTATGTTCAATTTGTAACAATGAAATTGGGGGTCACCACAACATGAGGAACTGTATTAAAGGGTTGCGGTATTAGGAAGGTTGAGAACCAGTGCTCTAGACCAACTTGAGTGATCTGAGGAAATTATTTACCCCTCTGAGTCTTAGGAAGACTGTAAAATGGCACTAATACCAACTGTTTTGTCTGTCTCAGAGTTGTTTTCAGATCAGATAGCAAATAGGTGGAAAGTAGTTTAAGAAATTTTAATGTACTCTATAAATGGATGGTGTTATTAACCTTCATTGTCTGTAGATTGTATCACTGTTTACTACTCTTGTATTCTTTTCTTGGGATCATTATATGATACATTTTTATTATAAGTTTATCACTTTGATAATTAGTAAAAGAAATCACTATTGCTTCTTATTCATAGGGGTAGATTTTGTTGTCATATCACTAAAAAGCTTAGTTACTGTGAACCATTGACCAAGATTTAGAAGTATTCTGTTTATAGAGTTTTTCTTTATGTTTTGATGGTTTAATCTTAATTTGTTTTTCTAATATTATTAAAAAAATATTTTGTTAATTTTAAATAGAATTTTTTAAAAGTTTCTTTGAGCTAATTTCTATAAACTTAGAAGTAATATATTATTGTTGTATAACAAAGATCAAATTCCTTCCAGAAACATGATTTCCTGAATCTATAAATTCCTAATGGGTTGTCATCATTTCTTTTGAAGAGAATGTTACTTGTCAGTTCATTCTCTAAACAACTCTAAATATTATAAAGTTCTTCATCTTAAGGAAAATATATCTACCCTTTACTTTCTTATATGTTCTTTTCCTCATGTGAAAGTGCAAACCTTCACATCTAAGCTAAATATTTCTAGTTTTCATTATATGACAGTATGTGATACAGATAACCATCTTGGTCACCCTTTTCCGTTGTTCATAAAAGGTAACAACCAGAGTGAAGATAGGTTTTTCTTACGTCTTCTGACTTCTGTTCATTTTTACTTCCTTTGAACTGGGCATTCTGTTAATGTGGCATTATGTTATATCATATATTGTATCATCTCTTTTTCTTTTTTCTCTCTCTCTCCTTTAATGGTTAGATTTTTGCCCATGTCAGCTAAAACAGTGAAGATTTTGGTGTTGAGTTTTCTTTTTGCCTTTTTTAAAAACCAACATCTAGGATTTTTAAAATTAATTTCTTAATAAGTATAGGGCCACGGGAAATCTGTTTGCAGACTAGAGTCTTCATTAATAATTTGGGCAGTTTTTCCTACAGATTCATTTAATTGTACTGTCATTTGCCTTAGATTTCTTTATTATATTCTATAAGATTATTATGAAAAATAGTATTTGAATGCCTTACTGAAATCAAGGTACACTGTTTTTTGTGTGTGTATGTGTGTTTTCCCCCAAGTCTAACCCTATGTTAGAAATAAATTAAAAGGTGAGCCAAAACCGGTTTGGCTCAGTGGATAGAGCGTCGGCCTGCAGACTGAAAGGTCCCAGGTTCGATTCCGGTCAAGGGCATATACCTTGGTTGTGGGCACATCCCCAGTAGGAGGTGTGCAGGAGGCAGCTGGTCGATGTTTCTCTCTCATCGATATTTCTAACTCTCTATCCCTCTCCCTTCCTCTCTGTAAAAAATCAATAAAAATATATTTTTTTTAAAAAAAAAGGTGAACTTGTCATGTATTATTCCTAATGAGCTTATAGTGGCTTCTAATTGTTATTTCTCTCTTATGTACATTGTCATTACACTATCTTCTTGATAATATATTCTAAAATTTTATTCATTATCTAATTTTACTGAGTATATAGTGCTTGCCTACGTTCAATATCTTAATATAGCATCGTTGTTTTTTTCCAAAATTTGGGTAAGGGTTGGTAGCTAATATTTATTGAGTATCTATTAGGTGTTTTGTATCCAGTATCTCCTTAATCCTTAAACCATCTTCTGTTATTTTATAGATGAGAAAAAGTGAATTTAGGTAACTTTTACAATATCAATAATAGAAACAACAATTGTAATAAATATTTTGCCCATGATTAAAAATAACAAGAACAAATAAACAGTAATTGAGCAGTTACTATGTGCTATGCACTATTCTCAGTGCTTTAAGTGTAATGACTTCTTTAAGCCATTACACTATATTACAGATGAGGAAACAGAGGCACAGGGAAGTTAAATAGCTTGTGCAGGGTTACTTAGCTTTAAGTGGCAACACTGGAATTGAAACCCAGATACTGGTTTCAGAGCCTACACTCTTAACCACTATACTAGTACACTATTGCCTCTCCAGTAAGTGACAGTGCTGAGATTTAAATCCAGATACATTTGACTTTAATACCTGTGCTTTTCCTCCTATACCAGCAGTTCTCAACCTGTGGATCTCGACCCCTTTGGCAGTCGAACAACCCTTTCACAGGGGTCGCCTAAGACCATCCTGCATATCAGATATTTACATTACAATTCATAACAGTAGCAACATTACAGTTATGAAGTAGCAACAAAAATAATTTTATGTTTGGGTTACAACATGAGGAACTGTATTTAAAGGGCCAGAAGGTTGAGAACCACTATCCTATACCATTCTGTCCCAAAGTGGCTACATAGTGTCTTTATAGCAGTACCTATCTTCTGTAGGGATTAATAATTATTCTTGAGGAAAGTAAATAAGAGTTGAGTCTTCCTGTGCCACCCATTTTGTCATTTATTTATATTCTATTATTGGCTCAAAGCTTGAAGCTTATTCTTTTATAGGAAATTTTTTTTCTCCCCTGGTATTTTTTGCACATATTATTACCCTCTGTCTTTAGTATTTCTGACTGGATGGTAGGCTACTTTCCACAAGTGTCGTTTTCAAATCCAAATTAGTTAGACAACTCCCTGTGCTGCCACTTTGACTTCTTTGGTACCTTTCCTTTTTTTCTTCTGATAATTTTGATTTTCAGTTCATCAGCTAATAGATATTTGGATTGTTTCCACGTTTTAGTTATTATGAAAAATAACTCCTGTGAACATTCACATATAAGTTTTTTGGTGTGTGTGTGTGTGTGTGTGTGTGTGTGTGTGTGTGTGTATACACACTTACTGATTTCAGAGAGGAAGGGAGAGGAGAGAGAGAGAGAGAAAAACATCAATGATGAGAGAGAATCATTGATCGGCTGCCTCTTTCATGTTCCCTACTGGGGATCGAGCCCACAACCCGGACATGTGCCCTTGACTGGAATCGAACCCGGGACCCTTCAGTCTGTAGGCAGATGCTCTATCCACTGAGCCAAACCAGCCAGGGCCCCATACAAGTTTTTATGTAGATATCCAGTTTCATTCATCTGAGTGTATACCTAGAAAGGAATTGCTCGGTTATATGGTAACTCTGTGTTTAGTTTCTTAAGGAATTGCAGGTTTATTTCCAAGGTGGATATGCCATTTTACAGTCCCACCAGATAATATGGGGGTTCCAGTTTCTCTACATCCTCTCCACACTTGTTATCATCTGTCTTTTTAATTTTAACCATCCTGGTGTGTGTGAAATGGCAGTTCATTGTGGTTTTGATATACATTTCCCTAATGATTAATGACATTGAGCATCTTTTTATGAACTTTGTTGGCCAGTTGTATGTCTTCTTTGGAAAAATGTCTTTTAAACCCATTTTTTGTGTTATTTTTGTTTTTATTATTGAATTGTAAGAGTTCCTAATACATTTTTAGATACAAGTCCCTTATTCGATATATGATTTGCAAATATTTTCTTCTGTGAACTCCTTTGAAGCACAAAAGTTTTAAATTTTGATGAAATCCAATTTATTTTTAACTTTTTACTTGTATTTTTTATGTCATATACAAATAACCATTGCCAAATTCAAGGCGATGACGATTTCGTCCTAAGTTTTCTTATAAATATTTTATAGTTTTAACACTTTAGTTCATTTTTAATTAATTTTTGTAGGTGATGTCAGGGAAGAGTCCAACTTAATTCTTTTGCATATTGATATCCATTGGTCCCAGTACCATTTTGTTAAAAGTCTCTTTAACTTAAGAGTCTGCCCAGCTGTTTTCCATTGTATTTGTGCCATTTTACATTGTATCTGGCAATGTTGAAGCACCAACATTTAGAATAGTCAGTATTTTTTACTTTAGCCTTTCTATAGGGGTGGGTGGGAGGTATCTCATTGTGTATTATTTTGCATTTCCCTGATGATTAATGATTTTGAGTTGTTGGTTTTTTTCATGGGCTTGTGGCCATGTGTGGATCTTCTTTTGTCAACTGTCAGTTGAAATTTTTTTCTGTTTTGGGGGAGGTGACTTTTTGTGTGTGATTTCAGTAGTAGTGCCTATTGAGCAAGTGGTACTTAAAGTTTTTGATCTTAGAATCCTTTACCTTCTTACAGGTGTTGAAAACCCTAAAGAACATTTGTTTATGGAGATTGTATCTATCAGTATATTTCATTAGATCTTAAAACCAAGGAATTTTGAAAATAATCCTAGTTATAATTATATACCTACTACATGTTAATGCAAATAAAATTTTGATTATTTTCTAAAAACAAAAAGGAAATTAGTGGGAAGCAAGACATTATTTACTACTTTACGAATCACTTTAATGATGGCTTCATAGAAGGGAGTTGATTTTTATCATTGAAGCATATAAAGAAAACCGTACATGTATTGAGAAAAGGGAAGAGTATTTTAATGTCCTTATTAGATAACTGCAAATACTCCGTTGATGCTATTTTTTTTTTAAAATATATTTTATTGATTTTTCACAGAGAGGAAGGGAGAGAGACAGAGAGTTAGAAACATCGATGAGAGAGAAACATCGACCAGCTGCCTCCTGCACATCTCCCACTGGGGATGTGCCCGCAACCCAGGCACATGCCCCTGACCGGAATCGAACCCGGGACCTTTCAGTCCGCAGGCCGACGCTCCACCCACTGAGCCAAACCGGTTTCGGCCGTTGATGCTATTTTTAAAAATATATGTTTTTATTGATTTCAGAGAGGAAAAGAGGGGGGAGAGAGAGAGAGAGTGAGAGAGAGATATCAATGATGAGAAAGAGTCATTGGTCCGCTGCCTCCTGCACACCCTCCACTGGGGATGGAGCCCGCAATCCAGGCATGTGCCCCAACCTGGAATCAAAACCATGACCTCCTGATTCATAGTTCGACGGTCAACTACTAAGCCACCCTGGCCAGGCTGTTTATGCTATTTCAAAACTTGACAATTGGTGTAGTTTCTTAGCGTCTTGTGCCAAGATTGAATTTGAAAGCACTGCAAAGATCTTTTCCTTGGTGTGTCTTATACTTAAAATGAATCTTTTACCTATGTATGGCTTGTAACATCGTGCATTGATTATTTGGGAAATACTGGTTCACTAAATTGTGCAGATCTTCTACATGTGTGTCCACTTTGACATATTTTATTATTCAGTATTAAAAAATCACATTTCTGAAAATCTCCACTTAACAGAACAGTCATTGAGTATTGGGAAGCTGTTGACAGCAATGTCAGTTTTGTGGTGTTTGTTGTTTTTTTTTGTTGGTGGCGGTTTTTTGGTTTTTGTGTGTGTGTTTTGTTTTGTTTTGTTGTTTTGTTTTGTTTTTGCAGTGACAGGCTTGCTTTGTTCACTTTTCAAAAAACACCCCCTTCAAGTAAAAATAGTTTTCCATCAGCCTGGCCAGTGTTGCTAAGTTGTTGAGTATCAACCTATGAACCAGGAGGTCACGGTTTGATTTCTAGTCAGGGCACATGCCCAGGTTTTGAGCATGATACCCAGTATGGGGTGTGCAGGAGGTAGCCAATCAATGATTCTCTCTCATCATTGATGTTTCTATCTCTCCCTCTCTGAAATCAATTAAAAAATATATATTTTTAAAAAGGTAAGGTAGTCTAATTCAGGTTACAACGCAATCATTCAAATACTTTTTCTCAAGATAATGTGGAAGCACATTTGCTGCAGAAGTATATTATATATACAGTACTTCCTATCTCATGCAGAATGTTAACACATATTTAAGGGTTTGAGATTTAGTTAATTTTATGGCTTCATCAAGGACGTTATTAAATAGAACCAGCCTTTCTTTTCTCCCCTGCAAGTGCATGGCAATGAAAAATAAAATGACTATTGGGTGTTAGTACCTTGATTTGTGCTAAAGTGGTAGTTATTTATATCCATCATTGCTTTTGCACAATTAGCACAAATGTCAGCACAAGTTATTCCAGGATAAACAGATGCAAAAAAAGTATTCACCATTTATGTTTGTTACCATGCAGTCACAGTAAAGATCTTTGATAATCAAAGAAGATTTTTGATGATTAGTTGATGCTGGTACCAGATAAATACAGTCAAAACTAAAAGTCCAGCCACATCTGTAAGCCAAGTTCTCCAGATGAGTTTTGTATTTGCAGATAAGTTTTTAATTCAGTTTGTTACTTTAGCCTTGGCAGATGGAAGTGCCTGTTTCTTTCATTGACATTTTATCCAGTAGGCTTTCAGTATTGTCTGCAATGCTGTAAGAGTTTATAAGTCTCTCAGATATTGTGTATACTTTTTCAACTGATGCAATATAATAACTTACTCTTTAAAATACATCATTGGTATTTTTATTTTGAAAAGCTATAACAATTTTTGGCTTTTAAAGAAATCATGTGTGTTTTTAAAATATTAAATATCTTTTTAAAAAATGCTGAATGATCTCAAATAACAGTGCAGTTGGATTGGCACCATAATTCAGTTTGAACGTGTTCTATTACACAAGACACAACAAAACAACTTAATATTTATGCAGCCAAAGGGAAATAGGTTTATCATACTTTCATTTGTAATTTACAGTCTCATCCAGTTAATTTGGAATATATTTTCTTCTTTTGTGTGTAAGAGAATTCTAATATATCAGTTTTTCATTTCTTCCGTGCAGCAGTGGATTAAAATCACAATTCATCTGATTCCCTTAAAAAATTTTTTTGAGGTTGATTTTAGAGAGAGAGAAGAGGGAGAGAAAGAGAGAGAGAGAGAGAGAGAGAGAGAGAGAGAGAGAGAGAAAGAGAGAGAGAGAGAAACAGTGTGATAGAGAAACATTGATTGGTTGCTCCCCATGTGCCCCAATAAGGGATCGAACTCTCAACCTCTTGGTGTTTGGGATGATGCTCTAACCAACTGAGCTACACTGACCAGGGCTAATCTCCCTTTTTTAATTCAAAGACCTATTTTTATTTATAAATTTTTAAATTTTATTTTAAAATAGTACTAAATCCTAAAATAACTATTTAAATTTAAAAATGTTAAAAGTAAGTTTAATATTACAAAGCAAAACAAAGTACTTTTATTGTTTTCTACATATATAGGAAAACAGAGACTTCAAGATAATAATTTACTGGATCATAATGAGTCTATAGAGATTATAGAAGCTATATAGATTATTGAAGATAGCTAGTAAGAGTACAGTAGAAGTAATGAACACAAAAATCTTTTATATTTAACTAGAGGCCTGGTTCACGAAATTCGTGCACTCGGGTGGGGGGGGGCGGCGGTCCTCATCCCGGCCTGTGTCCTCTTGCAGTCCAGGAGCCCTCAGGAGATGTCTGACTGACGGCTTAAGCCCACCAGCCATGAGCCCGGCTCAGGGCTTCTGGCTGAGCAGCACTCCCTCTATGCGAGTGCACTGAACACCAGGTGCAGCTCCTGCGTAGAGCGTCTGCCCCCTGGTGGTCAGTGTGTGTCATAGCGACTGGTCATTCCTCCTTTCTGTCGTTTTGCATATTAGCCTTTTATTATATAGGACTATATAGGATGTTCATTCCTTACTGCAGATTTAGGATTCCATTTGGTATTATTTATTTTATGCCTAAAGAACTTCATTTTATATTTTGAATTCTGTCAAATTTTATCTTTATTTTTTCAATTATAGATAACATATTAGTTTTATGTAAATAGCATAATAGTTTTATATATATATATATATATATATATATATATATGTATATATATAATTTATGAAGTGATCCCATGGTTAAGTCTTACACACTGCCACCATACATGATTATTAGAGTTTTATAGCTATACATTCTGAGCCTGTAGTCATTACATACTATCTTTTAGTCCTTATCTGTCTTTGTTATATAGGTTATACAGGATGGGACAAAAGTAGGTTTATAATTGTATGTATGGAAAATAATACAAAAATAAACTGTTTTGCATACTCACAACTGTAAACCTACTTTTGCCTCGCCCTTATACATATGTCCAGTATGTTAAATGCTTATCTTCAGTCCTCATGTCATTGTCTGTAGTCATGTTTGTTTAAAGCTCACTTCTAGTAGATGACACAGAAAGCATTTATAGAACAATATTCTGATTTCTTGCATGTTGCTAAGGGTGCCCTTTATGCTTGAAAATCAATTTTGCTGCATATAAAATCTTTGACTTGCACCCAGCCGGTGTAGCTCAATGGTTGAGCATAGACCCATGAACCAGGAGGTCATGAATGGATTCCTGGTCAGGGCCCGTGCAGGCTCAGTCCCCAGTAGGGGGTGTCCAGGAGGCAGCCAATTAATGATTTTCATCATTGATGTTTCTCTCTCTCTTCTTCTCCCTTCCTCTCTTTGAAATCAATTTAAAAAAAATGTTAAAAAAAATCTTTGGCTCGCATTTTCTCTTCTTGATTATATTAAATGTTATTCAGTTTTTTTCTGGCATGAAGCATATTGCTGTCAAAGTTTGATAATCTAATTTTCCCTTTATAAATTGATTTTGCCTTGTTCTCCAATGGATTTTTTTCTTTAAATTCTATTAAGTTTAGTAAATATTGATATTTGTTTTTCTAGTCGGTAGTTTTGGTTAAAAAGAATACTTTTTCAATACGTAGTTTCAAATCTTTTATTTGAAGAAAATTTTATGTGTTCTTTTGCCATGCTTTTGCTTAGGTTTCCTTCTTCAAGGACTACTATTTTTGTCTGTTGTACCTTCTTTGTCTGTCTTGCAATATTTGTCATATTTTGATGTCTTAAATTTTTTTTGTTTCTCATAAAGGCATAATCTATTCTGTTTACTCACTTTTATGTCCATTCTCGTTCAGTCTTTATTTTTGAAAATTTTTTTAAATTTTTTTTAGTTCTGTAACTTTATTTCTAAGTTTTCAAACTCATGTATATCTTCTATCATTTTCTTAATATCTTGTCTTATTTTGAAATAGGTTATGATTTTGATCTATCCTATGCATGTTTTTCTGACACATTTTCTTTATCTGTAGAGATGTTATTTCTTGTATGTTTTATTATGATAATTTTGTTTAAGTATTTGTGGTTCAAAATCCTCTAAAATTGTGCCTGGCCAGTGTGGTTCAGTGGTTGAACATTGACCTATGAACCAGGAGGTCACGCTGTGGGCTCGATTTCCTGTAGGGGGCATGCAGGAGGCAGCCGATCAATGATTGATGTTGCTATCTCTCTCTTCTTTTCCCTTAAATCATTAACCATATTTTAAAAAATAGTGATTGCTTTTTGAGTTTTCCTGTCACTGTATCCCTGCCCCATGTGTATCTGGAACTTCTCTTTCCATCTTATCTCTTGTGCCTTTCTCACTCAATTTTTATTACATTCCCAGCAGTTTCCCGTCCTTGTGGAGCCCTATTCTAGAGGGAGCCATAGTTGGTCAATTACAAGAGTTCACAAAATCTAAACTGCTCCTGTTTCACTCTTACCTTGGACCCCTTTGCTATTGGATTGGGCAGCAGTTTCCTCTCCTATTTTTATCTGTTGTCATCAAGTCAGCCTGCCATGCTTTCCATTGAATACCTGCCTCTTATCTATTTTGGGCTTCTCCTGTTGTCAGATGCATCATACACCTTGTTGCATGTTTTAGCTTTCTTCTTCACTGGTGTATATGGACACTTGGGTTTGTGGCTGTTGGTTTGTCCTCATCTACATGGAGTTTGGGGAAATACCTTGTCTCCTGGTTTTGTTTTAAATTTGCCTTTGGGTTTTGGTTACCTCTCTAGTTCTCTGTATTTCCTTTGGGATTCAGCATTTTAACAACACCACCCTTACACGATTTTCCCCTTCAAAGCTTAACTTAGAGACAACTTTGAAAAATACAAATTCCAGAGAAGACACGGTAGGGTTATTACATTTATTAAAACAACTTATACAGCAATGTGGAATTCTTGTTTTTCACATTTCCTCTTCTAAAAAATCATACTATGTCCAAAAATATCCCCAAAGTATACAGTTGAATATTTAAGAAAGACTAGGATTGGGTGACTAATTGTCTCTCAGATTTGGACAATGGATTGTCTTTCAGAATAGCACCATCATCAGACATTTGAATATATTATTCTGAAGAATAGTATTTTATTATCAATGGTTGCAGAAACTTAACCTTGATCTTAATAGCTTCTGATTCTTTTTCCTCTTGAGAGATGTACATTAAAGTATTTGAATGTATTCTCAATTGACCATAGTATACTAATAGTCTGTTCTGCGATACTATGTGGTACCTCCACAATATCAGTTAATGTACACTGAGTGGCCAGATTATTATGAGCACCTGACGTTTGTAGGCAAATTAGCTATAATTTCTCGCTGAAGTTGCTAGAGGGCCAGACCATTATAAATTGTGAAGCAGGTAGTTTACCACGACAGAAGTGATTTTTTTTCTGAAGATATGGGTAAACAATGCGATTTAACAGCCTTTGAACATGGGACACACACACACACACACACACACACACACACACACACACACTCTGAGTGGCCACATTATTATGACCACCTGATGTTTGTAGGCAAATTAGCCGTACACTGCATCGTATGGGATATGGAAGCCGAAGGCCTGTTCAAACACCTTTGCTGTCTGCAGTTACCAAGATAAAACGTCTCCAATTCGCACAGGAACACAAGGATTGGATAGTCGAGCATTGGAAAAAAGTCATGTGGTCTGATGAATCACATTTCCAGTTGCATTATGCAGATGGCAGAGTGAGAATTTGGCGGAAATAGCATGAAAGCATGCACCCCACATGCATGAGTACAACCCTTCAAGCTGGTGGGGGCAGTGTTATGGTTTGGGGCATGTTTTCCTGGCATGATTTGGGCCCTTTAATTCGTGTGGAACAACGTCTGAATAGCACAACATACCTAAGTATCATTGCTGATCAAGTTCATCCTGTCATGTTGATGGCGTATCCCAATGGAGATGGCTTCTTCCAACAAGACAATGCGCAATGCCACGGTGCTCGTATTGTGCAGGAGTGGTTTCAAGATCATGAGGGAGACTTTACCTTGCTTAGGTGGCCCCCACAATCACCAGATCTCAATCCAATTGAGCATTTGTAGGACGAAGTTTAAAGAGCCATCAGGCAGCTGGTTCCACAACCATCAAATCTCACAGAACTGGACAGTGCTATTCATCAGGCATGGTGTCAGATTTCTCGCATCATCTTTCAACATCTCGTGGAGTCAATGCCAAGAAGAATTGCCACAGTATTGAAGGCAAAAGGTGGCCCAACGAAGTACTGATGGGGTGGTCATAATAATCTGGCCATTCAGTGTATATATATCCCACGTTCAAAGGCTGTTAAATCGCGTTGTTTACCCATATCTTCAGAAAAAAAGTCACTTCTGTCATGGTAAACAACCTGCTTCCCTATTTATAATGGTCTGGCCCTCTAGTAACTTCAGCGTGAAATTATAGCTAATTTGCCTACAAATGTCAGGTGGTCATAATAATCTGGCCACTCAGTGTATACTGTGTTGGTAAATAGGAGAATAGTGTTATTATAACATGGGTGGCATGTTGTTATATATGTAGTTTTTCCTAAACTGGACAGGGTGATCCTGAATAATGGGAGTGGAATTTTATCCTTCATCAGGAAAATAAAAAAAGTCAAGTTAAACTGTTATAGAGACAAAAGGCTCTCCCCACTGTGAGATACAGATTTTGGGTGCCCTCCTGGAGAGGTACAGCCTGATCTAGCAGTGATTTTTATGTGGCAGTTTACATTTCCTTTTGTGTCCATTTTAGCAGCCCTACTGGCTTTAAAGCTTCACTTATTAGCTCCCATAAGCCTTTGTTTCTACTTTTCTCTTTTTTAATGCCTTTTATTAATCCTTCAGGTAGCATTTCAGCTTCTCTTAGCTGCTGGGGTGTCCAAATTATCTCTGGAGGTCTCAGTCATTGTTTTTGTTAATGCTTTGGTTACGGAGTTCCAGGGGCATTGACTGATTTGCCCCAATATACCCCTCTTTGCCCTCCTGGACCCAGTCCCCCCACATAAGCTTTGATATTTTTAGTGTTACAGAATGCAAGGTTTTCAGAAATACATGAATTTATGTTAATATCAGATATATTAAGAGACTTCCTTAAGAGGATGCTGGAGCTTAGTGTAGTTGTGGCTTTGTGGCATTATGTATTTGTGTTCTTGAAGGACTTTATAAAGAGACCCCTATATTTTCTGGTAATGGAGATCCCATGTTTGTGATATAATGTGAGGCATCCTGCTCATTTTATAATGCAGAGGAATGATAAACAGAAAGAATACGAGGAATTTTGTTGTGAATCAAGGAGGCATTATTTTGTGCTATACAGTATTCCCCCCTTAGTCACAGGGGATACTTTCCAAGACCCTCAGTGGATGCCTGAAACTGCTAATAGAACCAAACCATATGTATACTATGATTTTTCCTATATATACATACCCATAATAAAGTTTAATTTTCAAATTAGGCACAGTACGGGATTAAAAAATAATAATTAACAATAAAATAGAATAACTATAACAATATATATAAAAGGCTAATATGCAAAGTGTCCCCTCAGGAGTTCAGTCGCTCGCTGTGACATTCGCTGACTACCAGAGGGCAGCGCAGAACGAAGGAAGGGCCTCTAGTATACTATAATAAAAGTTATATGAATGTGGTCTCCAACTGTTTTATTGTACTGTGCTTACCCTTGTGATGTGAGATGATACAGTGCCTATGTGATAAGATGAAGTGAGGTGAATGACATTGGCATTGTGACGTGTAGTGTTAGGCTACTATAAAGGTTCCTTGAACAGAAGCACCGACACAGTCAGTGTGATAACTGAGACAGCTACTAAGTTATTAACAGATGGGTGGATAGCATGTGCGGATATGGTAGACAAAGGGACAATTCATGTCCTGGGTAGGATAGAGCCGGGTGGCATGAGATTTCATCACACTACTCAGAGTGCATTTTAAAACTTAAGAATTGTTTGTTTCTGGAATTTTTCATTTAATATTTTTGGATTGCAGGTAAGTGAAACTACAGAAAGCAAAACCATGGGCCAAGGGAGTGTCGGGGGTGGCACCTGGTAGCTACTGTAATGACTATTTTGATGGAATTACATAACATTAGAGAAACTATTCAGTAAAAGTAAAATTATTTATTTATTTATTTTTGTTAATGCTCTGAAATTTTATTTGTTTGTTTAATCCTAACCCGAGGAGTGAGGATATTTTTCCCATTGGTTTTTCGAGAGAGCAAAGCGGAGGGGGGATAGGGAGGAATATCAACGTGAGAGAGAGACGTCAATTGGTTGCCTCCCGCCCTCGCCTAAACAGGGCCAGGTATTAAACCTGTAACCAAGGTATGTGCCTTTGACTGGGAATTGAACCCCGGACCCACCCTTCGGTCCAAAGGCCGATGCTCTAACCACTGATCCAAACCAACCAGTGCTAACATTCTTTAGAATGGTAATTGCAGTATTATTTTTTTTCTATTTTGATCCAAATATGGAATTGTAATTTTGGCCACTTACAGTACCAAGGTTTTTTTCAGAAATAATAGAACAATATTCAATTTTCAGAAAACAAATAGTAGTATATTATATTATTTGCTGTGGTGTAAAAGCATCAAATAACAAAAAAGTAGAGAAGTTATTACTGTTAAATAAGAATGTTGATTATATGTATAAATTATATGTAATATAGATTTAAAAGTCTAGTCCTTATCAAAAGATTTCAGGTAGTCTCATTAAAACAGCAAGGAATAACAGGCCAATATTACAGTAATATAAGAAAACACTCATGTGGCAGATGACATTAGAAAAAAACCTACAAATGAGAAAAATAAATCAGGCTATTGCTTGGAATATACTTTAGTCAATAATACTGTAAGAATAGTATAGACTGGTCATATGTGGATTTGCCCCATATAAGGAAATGAATAGATACTTTGTTATGGAGTTGACTCCTTAGTGTTAATTTGGGCATTTAAAGAATTGAGGTTATCCTTGGGGGGTGTGGCAGCGGCAGGCCCTCTTTATTTATTTATTTATTTATTTATTTATTTATTTATTTATTTATTTTTGTCATTTTTGGTGATATGTCAGCAAATTCCATGAAAAGACCTCTCTGTTCTTTAGGCAGTTCTAGGAATATGGGAAAATTTCTAAAAATTCAGAGCACATTGTACAATTCAGTATTTCAATAGCATGGAAATTGAGTGGACCCTGGGGAAAGGATCTGAATTATGAGAATGCTGTAATTATATTTGCGTATTATAATTACATTAGTAAATACTCTTATGACACTCAAATTTTTCTTGTGTTTTCTACCAAACATTAGATGTTTTGTTTTGTTTCTCCTGGATTTAAAAAACAGGGGAAAGTCTATCATACCATGTATTTTCCTCTTTTGGTGGTATAATTGACATAACATTATGTTAGTTTCAGGTCTATACAATGTAATGATTTGATGTATGTATGTATTGTGAAATGATCATCACAGTAACTTTAGTTAATATCCATTACCATACATAGTTCTAGGGGTTTTATTTCTTATAAGAAATTTAAAGATTTACTCTTTTAGCAACTTTCAAATATGCAATACAGTATTATTAACTATATCCACATGCTGTACATTATATCCCCATGGCTTGTTTATTTTATTACTGGAATTTTGTACCTCTTGACTCCCTTCACTCATTCCCCCCTCCACTCCATCCTCACCTCTGGTAACCACCTATCTGTTCTCTGTATCTATGAACTAGGTTTTGTTTGTTTTTAAATTTTACATTCCACATATAAGTGAGGGCATACAGTATTTGTCTTCCTCTGTCTGACTTATTTTACTTAGTATAATGCCCTCAAAGTCCACCCATGTTTTTGCAAATGGCAAGATTTTATTATTTTTTATGGCTGAATAATATTGCATTGCATATATATAACACAATATCTTTATTCATCAATGAACCACTTAGATTGTGTCCATTTGTTGGCTATTTTAAATAATGCTGCAGTGAACATGATTGGGGTGCATATCATATTTTATCATTTTAAAAGTGTAACCTATAAGGCAGAGTGACTACTCAATGAATGTTTTTCCTTTTATATCTTAAGGAAGAGAGAGAAAATCCTTCGAAACGGAGTAGAATTGAACGTGATATAGATAATAATCTGATCACATCAACACCAAGAGCAGGAGGAAAACTTAACAAACAGATATCTCGAGTAAGACGGAAAAGTCAAGTAAATGGAGGTTTGTTAATATTTAGATAATTGCTTTATTAGGTACAGGGAGAGATCTGACCCAACATGTTCCTTTTCTGTTTTAAAAAATCTACTTTAAGCAATTTCTGCCTAGTTTTTGTAATCTTCTTTGATTATATATTAGTAGCATGAAATGAAATGAAAATTTACCTTCTTGCTATAAATCTACTTTGCTGAATTAAAATGACAAAGGCAGAGCAACTAGCTTTATACTGCTTAGCATGAAAATGTAAATGGAGCAACATTTTGTACTTCTAATAAATTCATTTCTTTTTTTTTTTAATATATTTTATTGATTTTTTACAGAGAGGAAGGGAGAGAGAGAGAGAGAGTTAGAAACATCGATGAGAGAGAAACATTGATCAGCTGCCTCCTGCACATCTCCTACTGGGGATGTGCCCGCAACCCAGGTACATGCCCTTGACCGGAATCGAACCTGGGACCTTTCAGTCTGCAGGCCCACACTCTATCCACTGAGCCAAACCGGTTTCGGCATAAATTCATTTCTTAAAGCAATAATAGTTGTCACTTAATTTGTAAATGTACAGATTTGAAATATGTTCTTAATATGTACAAAGAATTTGTTTCTTGGTCAGTGAATTTCAGAGTTCAGAGGGGATTGGATCACTTAGGCCAGTTGTTTTCAACTACAGGTGGTTTTGTTCCCCTGGAGAACATTTGTCAATATCTGGAGATTTTTTTGGTTGTCAGAACCTGTTGAGGGAACACTGCTAAACATCTTACAGGTCATCTTCCCACAACAAAGAATTACCCAGCCAAAAGATCAATGGTATTGCTGTTGATAAACCCTGTTCAAGCACCTCAAAGTCAAAAAGGAGAAAAACAAGAAGGATAACAGATTTTTCTAAAGAAAAACACTTAAGAGCATGGAGCCTTTTAACCAGTGCTACTTTAAACACATAATAATTTCTTAGCTTTTTCCTCTCAATGCAGTGATGTATCTCTATTGTTGGAATTGACCACTAGGGAGAAAAGGAATAAAGTAGTAAGTTAAAAGAGCTATAGCGAAGAAGGAAAGAAATGAAATAGATAGTAAGGTTGTGGAAGGTTACGGATGATTAATCAAAACATTTGTTTGAATTTATTTTTTAAATATTTTCCAAAAACCCATGGAAAATTTTTTATTAACAAGAAACTTATAGAAAACTAGTTATTCTTCCTAGCTACTTTGAAATGGTGCCTCAATATCCATAAGTAATTTTTGACACTGCTATACATAGTTTTCTGCTTCAGTAGAGCTATGTTGCTGTTATTCATTAGAAATAGATTGGAGGTTAGGTTTTGTGAAGTAGGCAACATTCCAAAGTATAAATAACCAAAGACAAAAAGTTTGCATTTGTGTTTTTAATATTGTAACTTGCTTTACTTACAAAGAGTTTATTTCATTCTCTGAAACTCTGTGTTGATTTGAAGCCTTTCAGTCTATATAATTCTAGATGTAAATCTACAGTTGACCCTTGAACTACACGGGGGGGTGGAGGGGTTAGGGGTGCTAACCCACTGCACAGTCTAAAATCTACATACAACTTTTGAATTCCCCAAAACTTCAGTTGTCCCTCGGTATCCATGGAACCCTGGTGGATACCAAAATCTGCAGGTGGTCAGGTCCCTTATATAAGACTAGAAGCCCGATGCATGAAGATTCGTGCAAGAACAGGCCTTCCTTCCCCTAGCTGCCGGCACAGCCTTCGCTCCTGCCAGAGCCTCCTTTCCGCCTTACCACGCTGCCCAGAGGCCCGGAGCTGCTGGGGCGCTTGGCACCTGCATATGCAAATTAACCCACCATCTTTGTTGGGTTAATTTGCATACTCCCGATTGGCTGTGAAAGTATGGTCAATTCGCATATTTCTCTTTTATTAGTGTAGATGGCATCGAATAATGTATACAATCGGCCCTCTGTGTCTGTGGATTCCCAACCATATAATAGTATAGTAAATACTGTTGAATCTGTGGATGCGAAACCTAGGGATATGAAGGGCCAACTGTGTATTTATTAAAGAAAATCCAAGTTTAAGTGGACCAACATAGTTCAAACCCATCTTGTTCAAGGGTCAACTGTACTTTGAAAAACTGAATTTTAGCATCTATAAAGCATTAGACTTTATAGAAGGAATAAGATAGGAGAGTTATAAAGAAGTCAGATTATTAAACTTAATGCTTTATAAATTTGCATCAAGATAATTTCATTTACAAGTGATTTACCTCAAGATTTTTTTAAATAATAAACTTTCCTAACATTAATGTCCAGTACTCTTCATGAAATTTTTTTTGGAAAAAAGTATTTTTACAATGAATGTCTTAGAACACATTTCTGAAAGCCATGTTTTCTAGATTCCAACTTTTTTGTTGTTGTTTTTTCTTAGAAGCTGGTAGTTACGAAATGACAAATCAACATGTAAAACAAAATGGAAAATTAGAAGATAACCCTTCCTCTGGCAGTCCTCCAAGGACTACATTGTTGGGGACCATATTTTCTCCTGTCTTCAATTTTTTTTCACCAGCAAATAAAAATGGTAAGTATAAACCATTAATTATAATTTGGGTTTAAAATTTTAATGTTGGGGGTTTTTTTAGTTTTTAAAAAAATTCTATTTGATTTTAGTGGCATATATGTCAGCATCTTATGTTTGTTTTAAGTGACTGAAACAAATATAGGATATGTTTAATTCTATTGAAGTGAATGGACTCTGCTTTCACTATCTGAAGAGCTAGATGATAAACTTAGGGCTGGAGGGAAAGTTTTATTATTTCTTTGTTGGATGACTTCTGTAATCCTTAGAATGTGTACAGGAAAGAATCTAGAAGCATTTTCAGTATTCTAGATCAATAAAGTATTTTTTTCAATATTTAAAGTGAGTTGAAACAAGATCATTTTCTTGTAACAATTTATTTTTTATTATCTTTTGGTTGACTTCTCCCCTTAGGGATCTTCAATTTAGATAAAATAAAACTACCCTAATTCAAATGAAGTATTTCATTATATAATACTTTTGCAAAAGTATCAAAATAGGCTTCTTTATCAATTTATTTTTTTTAAAAGATGTGTTAGTGTCTTATTTTCTGATGATCAATACCTAATTTATACATGATAATTTAGTCTCTAGACTGTTGGGAGAGTAAAAGATCGTGTCTTTATTTTTGCATCTACCATGTGGTTTGATATAGTATTGGGCACATGGAAAATAGTCACTAAATGCTTGTTGATGGTTATTAAAGTTCTAATTTGAATTATGTTTATGGATGTTGGTGTAATTTTTTAAAAATATATTTTTATTGATTCAGAGAAGAAGGGAGAGGGAAAGAGAGATCGAAACATCAATGATGAGAGAGAATCATCGATGAGCTATCTCCTGCACATTCCCCACTGGGGATCGAGCCCACAACCTGGGCATGTGTCTGCAAGCGGACGCTCTATCCACTGAGCCAAACCAGCTAGGGC
Source organism: Myotis lucifugus (assembly GCF_000147115.1). Taxonomy (NCBI): domain Eukaryota; kingdom Metazoa; phylum Chordata; class Mammalia; order Chiroptera; family Vespertilionidae; genus Myotis; species Myotis lucifugus. The sequence goes on from NW_005871157.1 coordinate 3,969,568, forward strand.
AAGAAGCTCACTTTTTACAGGAGGGAGAGATATATGTAAATAAGTATAATAAATTTTTATAAGTGCTTGATAGAGGCATGGGTCAGCGGGGTATTCAAAGAATGGAGTTCTGTATTCTGGGAGGAAGTTCACAAAAGCTTTCATTGAAAAGCTGAATCTTGAAAGGTGGTAAAGGTGGAAGGAGCAGCCTGAGCAAAGACCTAATGTATTTGAGAAACTGAAATTAGTTTGGAGCACTGGATTTGAGGAGTGCACAGGAAGGAATAAGATAGGAGAGTTATAAAGAAGTCAGATTATAGAGCTAACATGTAAGATATTTGAACTTTATCCTTACTGGGGGATGATTAGAAGGTATTAAACCAGTGAGTTTTAAGAACTGATTTGTGTTTTCTAAAGATCTCTTTGGTAGGGTGTACATTAGAATCTAAAGAGGTTAGATGGTGGGAGAACAATTCGATTTCATGCAACCTAATTGTGGTATTAGAGAAGAAAGATCAGAGTTATAGAATGGACAAATTTTGGGAATGGATTATTGATGAAAGTGAAGAGAGATTAAAATGACACAAGGTTAGATTTTCAAGAGAGAAAAGTAAGTTCCTGGGAGAGAGATAATTGAATTTAATTTGGACCATGCTGAGTTTGAGATGCCATAAAACAAGCAAACAAAAATGTCTTATTGCAATATAGAGCTTCAAAATATGGGTTTAAGCAGTAGACACTGGTATTATCAGCTTCTTATAGGTATTAGTTTAAACAAGTAAAGTAAATAGTCTATTTGATTCAGCAAACTAAGACCAGAATCTTGGGAGGAAACATTTAAGGACTGGACAAAGTAAAGAAGCAAACAAAGGAAACATGGAGGAAGTCAGGAGAGACATTGTGTCATAGAAGCCAAAGGGAGAGAGAATATCAAAACACAGGGCCAAACAACTATGAAGATAGAAGAAAAGGAAATGAACATTGAAAAGACACCACTGAATCTGGCAATTAATTAAAATTTCATTGGGCCATGGCTGGTGTGACTCAGTGGTAGAGCGTCGGCCCACACATCGAAGGGTTGCAAGTGCGATTTCCAGTCAAGGGCATGTATCAGGGTTGCAGGTTTGTCCCTAACAGGAGGCAACCAATTAAATGTGTCTCTCTCACATTTATGTTTCTCTCCCCCTCCCTCCCCTTCTACTCTCTCCCAGAAATCAATGGAAAAATTTCCTTGGTTGAGAATTGACTAAAAATATATATATATATATTTTTTTATATTATTGGATGCCAGAACATTTTTCAGAGGAGTGGTCGGAGTTGGAAGCCTAACATACAGGGTTAAGGGTAAAATGGAGAGTAAGAAAGGAAGCTGTGCCCAGCCACATGGCTCAGTGGTTGAGCATTGACCTATGAACAATGAGGTCATGGTTTGATCCCTGGTCAAGCCACATGGGTTTCGGGCTCGATCCCCAGTGTGGGGCATGCAGGAGGCAGTTGATCAATGATTCTCATCATCGATGTTTCTATCTTTCTCTCTCCCTCTCCCTTCCTCTCTGAAAGCAATAAAATATATTTTTTTTAAAGAAAGGAAGCAGCAAGTGTAGATTACCGTTATGAGGAACATGAATATGAAAGAAACTAGAGAAGTTACAAAGTCTCAAGGGATGGTTTGTGTTTGTGAGAAACAAGCATATTTTTAAGTCTCAGGGTAAGGTCTAATTAGTTGAAAAAAGAGGAAAAAATAACTAATGAAGAAAATTTCTGGAGTCTGCTGACAGGAATGGGATCAAGAAAAGAGGTAGAAGGATTGGAATTGAAATAGGGAGAAGAAACATTTTTCTCCTGTGCTGGAGGAAAGAAGCTGTGAAGGTGTGTGTAGAAATAAATGTTTGGGTAGAAGTTGATGGTTATAATTTTTTTTCTTTGGAGGAGGAGATGGTGTCATTTGCTGAGATAATTTTGGTGGCAGGGATTAAAGAGAATGGTGAAGGTTTAAAATGTATACTGTTGGAAGAGTGTAAGTAAAAGCTGAATATCTCCCATACACACATGTATTGAGCAGCATTCTATAGGCAGGGTTTTATTTGGAGTATGATCAGTCTTTATAATTGTACTAGTGGCCTGGTGCATGAATTCGTGCACATTGAAAGGAAATTAATTAGAAGAAATATTTTTGCCCTGACCAGTTTGGCTCAGTGGCTAGAGCGTTGGCCTGTGGACTGAGGAGTCCCGGGTTTGGTTCCGGTCAAGGGCATGTACCTTGGTTGCGGGTACATCCCCAGTGGCGGGTGTGCAGGAGGCAGCTGGTCGATGTTTCTCTCTCACGGATGTTTCTGACTCTCTATCTCTCTCCCTTCCTCTCTGTAAAAAATGAATAAAATATATTTAAAGAAAAAAAAATATTTTATTATCACTATTCACCCTTTCTCTCTAATAGAAGTGTCAACCAAATTCATGATCAACAATGACAGATCAAAACACACACGTGCAATTGGCACCAGCGAGAGCTTTATATATATAGATAAACTTGCTTAATTAGACCTGCTTTCTGATTTAGCTAAGCTTTTTCCAGCCCAGTGAAGCACCCAACTTCTCTTTTAGGTAATTGTCAGCAAGACAGTAGTAAATATCAACACGAAGCAGATCATGCAGGGAGAACAAAGGGTAAAATCTTTAACTGCAGCAGTGTTTGACTATATTCTGTGCAGTGAAAAAACCTGAAGTCATTTTCAAGGTCCACCATTTCTTCTTTTTAGTTGGGTCAAGTTTCTAAGCTTTCTAAATCTCCATTTTCCAGATAATGAAAAGAAAATAGGATTCTACCAAGTCTCCTATCTACCTACTCCAGGACTTCTGTGAGGATCAAATGAGATGAGGCATGGGAAAAGGCTTCACAGACATTTAGTTAAAGTGTAAAATGTTTACACCTGGCTATAAAGCAAGTTGTGTTCTTGGGCAGAAGAAACTCCAAGGAGGCTAGTCCCCAGGAAGAGGAAGCTGGACATTGCTATGTGATGTCATTACCTGGCACCCCCAGCCACCATTGCTGGGCTGGGCTGGGCTGGGCTGTGGGCCGAATTTTGCGCCATGGGGTCTCGGCAGCGTCAGCTGTGATTTGGTGGGGAGTCACTCTGGGGTGGTGGCAGAGCCTGTGTCCCACTTGGCGGAAGCTGCGTTCCTTTGTGGGTGCCAGGTCCCTGGTGCCGTTTATTGTTAAATGGTCTGTTGCTAGGGAGAGGAAGCTAGGTGTTGCTATGTGACGTCATTACCCGGCACCCTCAGCCACTGTTTCTGGGCTGTGGGCTGCATTTTGCGCCATGGGGTCTTGGCTGCGTCAGCTGCGATTTGGTGGGCTGCTGCTTCGGAGTAATGGCGGGGCATGTGTCCCACTTGGGGGAAACCGAGTGTTGCTTTTTTGGCACCAGGTCCATGGTGCCGTTTCTCTGTAAATGGCCAGTGTGTGTCACAGCAGCTCCTGTGTTGAGTGTCTGCCCTCTGGTGGTCAGTGCACATCATAGCGACTGGTCGGACACTTAGCATATTAGCCTTTTATATATATAGATGATTTCCGTAGGTTAGATTGATTCATGAGGTATTCCTATGATGGATGGCAGTGGAAAGACAAGGGAGCAAAACACACTGAAGCTGCAGTCTTGAGAATGATTAAATGAATGAATGATACACCATGAAGTTTTAATTAGATGAAGAGAGTAAGAAGTTATTGAGGGATGTGTTTGGAATAGAAGAGCCTGACAGGCCTTTATCAAACATGATGATCACATGTAATAGGAGTATGATATACATAAATAATTAGATTAGGCAGTTTGTGGTAGGGAATTAATGTATTTGAATTTTAGGTTTCAGTGGTGAATGGTTTCTTAGTGTTAATGATCATGTTATGGCCATGGTAATCACTACTAACGGGCAGTATGAAAGAAGATGGAGCTAAAGAGTGCAAGACCTTTGAGGATTAGATATGGGATGAGTCATTGGCATCACCTGTAAGAACAACTAGACAGGCATTTAATACAGCAGTAAACTGGTTAAATTTATTTAGATGTTAAATTCCTCTGTGATTAAGAGGATGCTGGCAATAGATAGCAGATTACAGCAGTGGGAATAAGTGAAGAATTAAATAGCTAGGTGACATCAATATCAAAGGAGCAGGCATTTTTATTTTATCTTTTTTTAAATACATTTTATTGATTTTTTACAGAGAGGAAGGGAGAGGGATAGAGAGTCAGAAACATCGATGAGAGAGAAACATCGATCAGCTGCCTCCTGCACACTCCCTACTGGGGATGTGCCCGCAACCAAGGTACATGCCCTTGACCGGAATCGAACCCGGGGCCCTCTAGTCCGCAGGCCGACACTCTATCCACTGAGCCAAACCGGTCAGGGCATGGAGCAGGCATTTTTAGACATTTGTGGAAACCAGTTATCTGGTGGCAGCAATAGAGATAAATGAATTCTGATTCACTTAGTAAGTTGAGTATGGGATAATAAAGAGCTTTGAGGGAAGGGTATCAGGAAAAGAGGGGTTTTTTGGAAAAAAGATTAAATTTAAAGCAGTTAGGGAAGAATGAATATTCTGTGAGGCAGTTGAGAGTATTGGTAGATTGATTTTTGTTGTTGAAAACAACTTTTGGAGGATTCTATTAAAAAATGGAAAAGAGTTGGGGGGTCATTCCCATAATTGGGCAGCATGGTCATGTAGGTGATGGCTGTGTATAATTAGGAAACTAACTTGAATATTAAGATGAAATCTCATTTCGAATTTGTCCTTGTGTCTTTGAATAAAAAGGTCCCCCCATGGTCGGGAACAATGATCTCATTCTTGGATAAGTAACTCTGTTTTAAAAATCACAACTGCCCACAATGTCTAAGATGCTTAGTACTGAAAGGATCAGGAGCTGTTTGAGGATAATGAATATATATAAAATGCCTAGACAGAGTAAGCACTTAATAAATGATACTTAATCATATTGTACTATATCAATATGTACATCTGAAACTTAGTGTTATATGTCAATTATATCTCAGTAAAAATAAAGATGTTCTAAATTATATAACTATTTGACTCCAGATGGGTGTTTCTAAACTATTTGAACACTTTTAATAATTTTGTTCACAAATACTACTCTAGCTTATAATAGTCTTTATATCTCATTGCTTGAAATGTATAGAAGAGACTCACCAAGCAATGGTATCCTCAGCTTTGTTTCTATTGTGTTTAGTTTTTGAAATATTTATAGGTTTTAATTATTTTATTTGTATTGAAATATATTTGACATAACATTGTGTAAATCTAAGGTATATAACATGTTGATTTAGTACATTTACATATTGTAATATAATAGCTATTACAGCAATAATTAGCACTGCTATCATGGTCCATAACTACCCTTTCTTTTTATTGGTTGGAATAATTAGATCCTAGTCTCTTAGCTAGTTTGATGATTACAATACAGTATTGTCTATATTTACTGTGTATTTGATCTCTAGGGCTTATTTATTAATCGTTGTAAATTTGTGCCCTTAAATAACATGTTTTACTCTCCTACCCCCTATGAGTTTTTAAATGATGATTGTGAGTACCCCGAATCATGATTTCAGGAACTTCAGGATCCGATTCCCCAGGACAGGCTGTGGAAGCTGAAGAGATAGTAAAACAACTTGATATGGAACAGGTGGATGAGATCACTACCAGTACTACTACATCAACTAATGGAGCAGCTTACTCAAATCAAGCAATTCAAGTGAGGCCATCAGTAAATAATGGTTTAGAAGACGCAGAAGAAACAGTTAATCGTGATATCCCACCCCTTACAGGTGAGGAAAATGTCTTAGGCATCTTCAAGAATAGTTTATAAAAATGCAGTATTAGTCCAGCCAATGTGGCTCAGTGGTTGAGCATAGACCTATGAACTGGGAGTTCAGGGTTTGATTCCAAGTCAGGGCACATGCCTGGGTTGTGTGCTTAATCCCCTGTAGGGGATGTGCAAAAGGCAACTGATCAATGAGTCTCTCTCATCATTGAAGTTTCTCTCTCTCCCGCTCCTTCTCCTTTTCTCTCTGAAATCAATAAAAATATTTTTTTAAAAAATACAGTATTTTATATTTTTTCTTAAATACTAGATTAAATGCATGTTTTTCTTCCTTGAAGTTAAGAAAATTAAAATTGGAAATAAAATTTGTACCCAAAAGTTAGTCATTTTGAAATTGAATTTTTTAAAAACTTCGTTGTGATTCAGTATTAATATTTTACAGTTTACTTACTTGTACCAGTTTTACTACTTGGAGAAATTTAACACAACTAGCAAAATATGTGCTTATTTTATGAATATAATTGTAACAGTCTTAGACCCTCAGGTCTGAAGTTCCTACCTAGAGGTAGTCTCAAATCATAACTTCACATTTGTTTCATACATGGATGACATTCTCCCCAAAGAAGCGTCTGTTCCTGGATATCTCTCTGTACCCAACTTTTAGAGCTTAATTCTGAATCCTTATAAAGGCCTAACATAATTGTGTCTGAGCCAGTTGTCATAGAAATGTAGAAACACATTAGATCATAATTTATACCTCTGAGGAGTTGTGATAAGTAGACATATAAGACGAAAATATGAAATTGTTTCATCATGCTTAAAAGCAGAAATAAAATTGAGGATGGCTATTATTTCTCAGAGGGAGAAGATCTTAGATTATTATTTTAGATTTTTTAAAAAGTTCCTTGTGGTGCTAGCTATTTGAGAGATCCTAGTGCAAATATATTGGTTAAGAAATATAATTTGGTATAAGGAAGTAGGATGATGTTCTTCTGTTGAATATAAAGAGCAGACATTTTAAAAATATATACTTTTATTGATTTCAGAGAGGAAGGGAGAAGAGAGAGAAACATCAGTGGTGAGAGAGAATCATTGATGGACTGCCTACTGCATGCCCCACACAGGATCAAGCCCACAACTCGGGCATGATTTATAACCACTGAGTCACTCTGGCTAGGCTAAAAGGGCTAACTTTTAAAAAAATTCTTGAAATAGCAGAAAACATTTGAAAATGCATACAATTGTGAAACTTCAACTCAATAATGCCAGTATGAAGAGAAAAGTGACATAATAGAGGAGAAATTTATTTTAAATTTGTCAAAAGATTAATGCCTATGTTAAAATTATGTTAATATCTATAATGTTAAATTATGTTATAATGTAAGAATCATACTGAATCTAACAAGCAAATTAACATGGGTTGTGCACATAGTTTATTCTTGGGTGGATAAGACTTTAAATGAACCTACTGTTGTCCTATCATTTTATGCTGATTACTTTGCCCAGTGTTACAGGCGATTGAATGGTAAAGTCCAGGGCTTTGGCTTCCTATTTGGTGTTTGTTCTATATTTTTATTCTGCTGTATCAGCCTTTGTATTTATTTTATCTGACAACTGTGAAGATGTAGAAGGGATTTCTATAACCTTAAAGGTTTCTAGAGCGGGGGGGGAAGTAAGATTTATTCCAGTTGTCTCATTCATTTATTTATTCCCCTAACTGGCTCAATCCCAGTAGGGGCCCTGCAGGAGGCAGCCTATCGATGATTTCCTCTCTCATCGATGTTTCTATCTCTTTATCTCTCTAGAAATCAATAAAAATATATTTTAAAAAAATAACTATACAGTGTGGTGAGTGCTATTAAAAAAAATGAGCAATGGAATATTACTCAGCCATAATAAAGAATGAAATCTTGCCATCTATAACAATATAGATGAATCTAGAGCAGGGGTGGGCAAACTTTTTGACTCGAGGGCCACAATGGGTTCTTAAACTGGACCGGAGGGCCGGAACAAAAGCATGGATGGAGTGTTTGTGTGAACTAATATAAATTCAAAAGTAAACATCATTACATAAAAGGGTACGGTCTTTTTTTTTTTTAGTTTTATTCATTTCAAACGGGCCGAATCCGGCCTGCGGGCCGTAGTTTGCCCACGGCTGATCTAGAGGGTATTGTGCTAAGTGAAATAAGTCAAAGAAAAATACCATGATTCATTTATATGTGGAATCTAAAAAACAAAGATGAATAAACAAAACAGATGCAAACTTGGAATACAGAGAACCAATTGGTGGTTGCCAGATAGGCGAGGCATTGGAGGATGGGTGAAAAAGGTGAAAGGGATTATGAAGTATAAATTGCCAGTTATTAAAATAGTCACAGGAATGTAAGATACAGTATAGGGAATCTATACTAACAAAAGGGTAATATGCTAATTAGACTGGATAGACCAGAGGTCATTCCAGTCGTCCTTCCTGACAAAGCTGGGGCCCGGGCAGCGCCACCCAGGGTCCCGGGTGCCTGCGGCCGGCTGGAGGAGGGAAGCCTGGGCCCAGGTGCGGGGTCTGAGGCAGAGGCGGTTAGGGGCGATCAGGCAGGCAGGCAAATGGTTAGGGGTGATCAGGTAGGCAGAGGGGTCAGGGGTGATCAGGCAGGCAGGCAGGCTAGCGGTTAGGAGCCAGCACTCCCAGATTGTGAGAGGGTGCAGGCCGGGCTGAGGGACACGCATGCACGCACAGCACAAATTTCATACACCGGGCCTCTAGTATAGTGAGTAAAATTGTAATGACTATTTGTAATGACTGTGTATGGTGTCAGATGGGTATTAAACTTATCTGGATGATTACTTCGTATGGTATATAAATGTCTAATCTCTATGTTGTACACCTGAAACTAATATCGTGTGTCAACTGTAATTGAAAAATAAAATTTTAAAAATAGTAATAAATGAGCAAAATAATGCGGTGGCCCATTGCAGTTACGCTGGGAGGATCATTAAGTAAAATTGTTGCTGATCTTGAAAGATGAATATGAGAAACAAAATTATTACTTTTCCCTAATTTCAAGAATGTAGCTAAAAAGTACAAGAAGGAAGGAGGCTGGCTCTATCATTTACTTAGCTTTGTGACTTTGTATAATTTATGTAAGTTCTGTGCGACAGTATTCTTAGCTTTAAAATGGTAGTAATTCAGGGTTTTGAGGGTAAGAAAGATGAAGTATGAAAAATGCTTAGATGAAGGCACTCAAATATTCCTTTTTCCCTTTCTCTGAGGTTAATAGGAATTTGAAACAGGTGGTTGGAAGATATATTTTTTCTATTATCCCCTTGTGCTAATGAACTGTTCAATTGGCATAAAGTTGTTAAAAAAAATTATAGCAGAGTTCCACTGTCTTAGTCCTTTTGGGCTGCTATAACAAAATTTAATTCTCACAGGTCAGGAGGCTTGGAAATCCAAGTCAGTGTCAACAGCATTGATGTCTGGTGAGGGCCTGCTTTCTGGTTCATAGACAGCTGTTTTCTCAGTGTGTCCTCACATGGCAGAAGCTCTGTGAGCTCTCTAAAGGACACTAATCCCATCTTCAAATCCCATCTTCATGACCTCACGACCTTCCAAAGGCTCCACCTCCAAATATCACATCGAAATTGGGGGTGGGGGGTGGCAGGAGGGGTACAAACGTTCAGTCTCTAGCATCCACCTTAAATTTTTACCTGTGAGATATTACCTGTTTAGTTTTAAGTTATGTTTTTTCCTCTCCTTGAATTTAAGTTGTAATTATTGTCTTAGAAAATTCCCCAAATACTTTCTAAAGCTCTATTAGTTGATACAATTTTAGATCAAACATAGAGTGGATTATGTGTCATGGAATATAGAATTGCTTATTTTCAGTTGCTTGTACATTAGAAGAAATATAATGGGTCTTCTAAATCAATGCTTTCTACATTGAACAGCATTTTAAAACTATTTAAGTTCAGAAACAGCCTTGAGATTCCTGGAAAAATGTACATATAACATTTTTTCATAAGTCTTCAAGGGGTTCATGGACTTCTTAAAGACTGTTCGTGAATTGTAGATTAAAACCTAGCTTTGGGCCTATTATAAGCACACATATATTGACCACCTGAATGTACAAGGCATTTTGTGAAATATTACTACTGTAAGAGCACCATGAAATTTTTATAGTTATGTATATAACACCATCCACTTAGAAATTGAATTCTTGTGGAGTGTATTTTTCTAGTAATTAGTAAGTTTTCTCTCAGAATTTTTAATTTCTGCTAGCCATGATATAGCTTGCCATTTTGTCTGTATTGGTAGTTTTTTCCTTTGGATCTGGAGTTAGAGCTATGTGCTAATAAATTTGCTTTTAAATACTGTTTAGATATTATTTCTGTCTTATCTTCAACCTAAAATACACAGGGCTTCAGGAAGATCTTACATAAAAGCAGTAAAATGTATACTTCATGGCAACATTAAGTGAGTAAAAGTAACATTTTATTTTTCATTTTTATTAAATAGCACCAATAACTCCAGATAGTGGTTATTCATCAGCCCATGCAGAAGCCACTTATGAAGAAGACTGGGAAGTGTTTGACCCGTAAGTTGTTTCCTTTTTCTTCCTTCTTAGCAGAATGAAAGTCCATGTGTGGAGGGGTAGCTGGGTGGTATATTGCAAAGAGCATGTAACTTACAGGTAGTAATACTTTTGCTGAGTTATTCAAATACTAATTTGTATATTTTCAGTTTTATTTGCATGTTTTACATGTTTGGTTTACTAATTTAAATATGGATTGTTTAATTAACGTGGGCTGAATTTAGTAATATGTCTTACATTTATAAAAAGTAGAAATGTTGAAATTTTCTTAAAATTTGATTTATAGCTATTATTTCATCAAACATGTTCCACCACTGACAGAAGAACAACTAAATAGGAAACCTGCTCTTCCATTGAAAACAAGAAGCACACCAGAATTCTCCCTAGTTTTAGACCTGGTAAGTATATTATTTGCAGATGTAAGAAAAATAAAGGAGTTAAATTCTCTTTTAAAATACTAGCCCAAAGCACCAAGAAGAATATTAGGTGACTAAATAGCCTTACACATTTGCTATGAAAATGTCTTAGGTGTTCTGAAATGTTTTTGTTTTTTTATTATTGAGAGTATTACTGATGGTCCCCCATTTTTCCCTCTTGGCTCCCGCCCCAGCCCAGGCCTTCACTGCACTTTTGTCTGTGTCCTTGGGCTATGCATATAAGTTCTTTGGTTAATCTCTTCCTGCACCCCCCTCACTCCCACCCTTTCTGCTGAGATGTTTTTATTTTAAGCTCGGTCTAATGCTTAGGGTCCCTAGCTTGGTTGATAACAGGTACCTTCTTAAATCTCCCAATAAAATTCTAATTTCATTTCATGCCTAGATTTCACCTTTTGGGTCAGGATTGTTTTCTTGAAAGACCAAATATAATCTAGGTCTCAGTGAGTTAACCTTTGCAAGACCATACTACTTTTCCTATTCTTGTATTTGTATATTATCTAATATCAAGGACTATTTATTAATACACTCTCAAAAGTATGATATCTTAATGCTGACAAATAAAACCTTTAATATGCTCTATTGGTATGATTTTAAATTTTATACTTTAGGGTACCAGAAGAGCTTTAAAAACTGAATGTCTATTATATAATATTGGAAAACACTATATAATTTAGCCTTTGTTACTGGTACTCTGTAATTGAAGATGTATTTAATTCTCATAAAGAATTTTGCTTCAGGAAAAGCATATTATTTTAAACTAGAGGCCCAGTGCACGAATCCGTGCACATTGAAAGGAAATTAATTAGAAGAAATATTTTAGAGGCTGGGAAGGGTCCACGGGAGGGCTCCAGGGTGTGTCCTGCCTGTCTCGCCCAGTCCTGATCAGCCAGAACCCATCAGCAAGCTAACCTACCGGTCAGAATGTTTGCTCCCTGGTGGTCAGTGCATGTCATAGCAACTGGTCGAACGGTCGGACACTTAGCATATTAGGCTTTTATTATATAGGATATTAATTAGCATGTGTAGTTCTGTTTTGAGAGTTTAGCACCTAAGCCTTTGCCTGGCCAAAGAGATGTAAGAGGTATATCCAGTAGTGCTAAGTACTTAAGGTATTTATTAGAGAAGAAATAGAAACAAAGAAGAATTTGAAACTGATTATGGTTAATTTAGATTTGATGTGCAAGGTAGTGAAGAAACTGAAAAAGATTTTGCTAGATTTTTATGTTAGGAGTTGATATAGCAAGTTTGGCCATGTAGTTTTTAATTAAATGTGAAGACAAATAGAAAAAGAAAGATAAGAATTGGCTAAGTTATTTTGCAGAAGTGGATAAAGTAGAATGAGCAAAAGTTAGGCTATAGGTGAATTAGTAGAATTAGTTATGAGTCAATTGTAGGAAAGAATACCTTTTATAAGGTGCTAAGAGAATACCTTGAAATGAGTAGTCTAGTGTGCTATTAAAAGAAAATGAGGTTTATATAGAGTATATTTTGCTGTTTGCCTCCGCAGAGTTTAACTTTAGGTTAAAAAAAAAACACCGAACATTTCAGCTAGTAAGATGTGGAATCACAAGGTATGAACATTTGTGTTTCATTTTAATTCATCTTAAATGCATTGAAAATTTTGGGGTATAGTTATCATCAGTTTTATATATTTATTTATTTTTTAAATGTCACTTACTATAGATGGAAGCCTTATTTTTTTAATCATTCGGGATTTGAGAAATATTAATATTTGCACATATCTTATATTGAATGATCTTTGCCTTATTCTTTTAATGAGAAAAGGGCTTTGTAATGAAAGATGGCAAGTCTTCATTTATTTAGTTAAACAAATGTTTGTCTGAACATTCAACAGGTACTGAAACATTCATTTTTAAAAACGAAATTCTTTATAAAAGATTTAAAGATAAGGAGCTATATGAATAGAATATATTTTTGGAAGATATGTAATAGATTCTAAACTTCCATTTTTTAATTGTTTTTAAAAGCAGTATGTATGTGGTTTAGTTAACAGAAAGTTGGAACTCAAAACAGTGGTTCTCAAACTGACATGCATTAGAATCACCTTAAAGGGCTTTTTAAAAAATATTTTTTATTGATTTTTTTTTTAAGAGAGAGAGGAAGGGGGAAGGGTAGAGAGATAAAAACATCGATAAGAGAGAAACATGGATCAGCTGCCTCCTGCTCGCCCCCTACTGGGGATTGAGCCTGCAACCTGGGCATGTGCCCTGACTGGGAATGGAACCAGTGACCTCTTGTTCATGGGTCCAACACTCAACACTGGCTGGGCTGAAGGGCTTTTTAAGCAGATTATTGCACTCCTCTCTTCACCCCTTGCTGAATTTCTGAATTATCAGAAGTGGAGCTGGAGAATTTTTATTTCTAACTGGTTCCCAGGTGATGCTGCTTGCTGGTCCAGAGACTACACCAGAGAAACAGGGATTTGGAATGGGTAGCTCAGTTGGTTAGAGTGTCATCCCAATACACCAACGTTGCAGGGTTCAAGCCTCAGTCAGGGCACATATAAGAAGCAAGCAATAGCCCTAACTGGTTTGGCTCAGTGGCAGCCGTGGGCAAACTAAGGCCCGCGGGCCGGATTCGGCCCGTTTGAAATGAATAAAACTAAAAAAAAAAAAAGACCGTACCCTTTTATGTAATGATGTTTACTTTGAATTTATATTAGTTCACACAAACACTCCATCCATGCTTTTGTTCCGGCCCTCCGGTCCAGTTTAAGAACCCATTGTGGCCCTCGAGTCAAAAAGTTTGCCCACCCCTGAGATAGAGGTCCGCCTGTGGACTCAAGGGTCTCAGGTTCGATTCCAGTCAAGGGCATGTACCTTGGCTGCGGGCACACCCCCAGTAGGGGGCGTGCAGGAGGCAGCTAATCAATGTTTCTCTCTCATCGATGTTTCTAACTCTCTATCCCTCTCTCTTCTTCTCTGTAAAAAATCAATAAAATATTTTTTTAAAAAAAGAAGCAAGCAATAAATGCATAAATACATGGAACAACAAAAATCAGTGTTTCTCTTCCACCCTACCTTCCTGTCTCTCTCAAATTAATAAATTAAAACAAAATTTTTTTTAATAAAGAAAATTTTGTCCAAATTGCTGTTATACACAGTAATGTATGATGAATATAAAATTCCATATTTGAATGGGTGCTTGAATAGATGTTTTTGGAGATCATGGACATATAAAATTATTGGAAATTTCTTTTAATATCTTGGTTCATTCAATATGTGTTTTTTATTTTAAGGATGAAACACTAGTACACTGTAGTCTAAATGAGCTAGAAGATGCAGCACTTACTTTTCCAGTCCTTTTCCAAGATGTCATTTATCAGGTAATTAAAGAAAAATTTTAATTTGATTCTTGGCCTGTTAGATTAACATTCTGAACTAAGAAATCTTTTGCAAATTTTTTTTTGGTGAAGTTTAATGTGGTTTTCTATTAGATTTCATCAGTACTTTAATGATTTGTTAACACAGAGTAGAATCATACTAAATAATTACATAAAACATTAATTTGTTGCCACAAATATATGAACTTTTTACCAAGTGATCTCTGCTAGTTTTATAATGTATTTGCCAGCAGGTGGAGGCAGGAGCACTGACACCATAGATCCCTAAGAAGAACTTGCCAGGTTAATACCTGGTATGTTTTTCTTCCCTCCAAAATCCAAATGATCTAAAGAAAACTCATTCCTTGTTGGTCATTTTTATTTCCTTTTGTAGTAATATGGTCTGTAGATTGCATTTTGGTTGACCTACTTTATAATCACAAAATTCCAGGATATTCTTCTAGTTATTGCTTTACTTTTAAAAATTAGGTATAAGCATTTCTCTCTCATCTGTGTTGTTGAACAGGTAACAGTACAAAATACTATGAATTACATTTATGTGTGTTGGTCATAGTTTTTACATTATGTTTGAGATTTTCCTAACATAAAATTTGAATTAATGTATGTGAATATACTTTGAAAATTGCAAGGAAAGTGCCTTTCTGTGGTGGCAGTTGTTATTTGATTAGTATTACCTTCATACATACCAGTTGTTGAAGGATTGGGAAAAGGTCAAAATGTTTGTTGTTTGTCAGGAGGAAGCCAACCTAAGGATTAACTAAATAAAGCCACAGAATGTTGACTATGAAGATGATGAAAAGGTGTTTTATGATTGTTATTTGCTTTTAATAGGCAGTTAGAACTTGGGTTTAGTTTTCAATATCAGAATTAAATAGAAGTTTGTGGTTCAGAGTCTACTTTACGTACTTTTTCTTGTAATGAGTTATGAGGAGCTTTATTTTAGCAGTTATTGTCAGTTCTAGTTTAACCTAGAAAGGTATCGTAGGTATGGTAATATCGGAGTACTATATACATTTCCCTTTTATGGAAACTGATTTTAGTTCTGATATATGATCATAGGATGAGCAAAATATACATACAAATAGGGTATTTATTCCGTTGTAACAGTATTATTTGGCTTAAGGTAAATCTTTTTCTTAATAAGGCATTTTCTGCCATAGGTTATTCTTGTTTAGTGCACTTTTAAGGACAGCAGTCTTTTGGAAAATAAACATAGTATAGAAATATTTTAGTTTTCTCTTTTTAGCTTGATACCTTTGTTTTTTTTGTTCAAAATTGCACTTAAAAAACACGGGCTTTGAATTTGGAAAATAAAGCTGTTACCCAAAAATAATATTTTGAGATGACTTTCTTAAGCTTTCATATTTGGAGTTTATTTCTTGAAAATGGTTTTGATCTGTTTATGTAATTTTTAATAGTGAAATAAGAAACTTGGAAAGTAGGAGAGTTTGATTCTTCCCCTTCATGAGCATTTCTTATCAGTGTGACCGTAAAACTGAATTTTTCTTACTGCTTTGACCATTTCTGCTTCATTTCTCTTCTTTATAAATTTCTTATTATTTTCATGTGGATCTGGATAGTTGTCTTATTTTGAATAAAAGGCTTCTAACAGTGCATATAACTAATAAAAATCCTATATGTACTGTATACCTCTGTTGAATTCAAAGAACTCTTTTTCTTATATATTATGAGCTACACTTTTCTAAAACTGAAAAATAGTATGCCTAAATCAGGAGCAATAAAATGGGAGTTTGAATTTATAAGTTATAGAGATGATTGCAATTTAATATTATGACTTAGTTACTACATCATATACAGAGTTTAGTTCCCCTTCAGTAAATTTTTGAGGATGTCCATAGTTAATATTGGGTACATTTCTTTGGACTTCTGGTTTTGGCATGGCTATTCTGTCTGCTTTTAAAAAAATAACTTGAAGAAATCTTGGGTTAGAATTCCCCCAGTTTTCAGACCAGCAAGCTCCCTTTAAACAGGGAATGATGTCTTTTAAACTTTCAGTGGTGTTGTCTCCATCTACTGGCAAAGAAGAAATATACACAAGGGTCTGAGATGATCTAAGAGATTTTGGAGAAACCACATTATTAGGTAAGATGTAACTTACGTATTTAACCACTACAATATAATGTGGCCCACTTAAAGGTAGAAACCTGTAAAATACTGTATATACTCTTTTAAAACGTAATGTATTGAGGTGAAATTCACAACATAAAGTTAACTTTTTAAGTTAACAGTTCTGTGGCATTTATTTACATACTCTTAATATGTTAGTTTCATAGCATTTATGTATATATACTCTTAAAAATAAAAGGGTAAAGTTAAGATAGGATCAATTTCTTTCTCTGAATCAAAACCAGATAATGTCCTCTAGGGACTTATTTTACTTTTACTTTCTTTTTGTGGTAAGTTCATTATGGTTCGTTACCTAATTTTAATTCCACTTGTTATTTCTCTTTCTTTCAAAACAGTATAAAGTGTAAATTGTCTTACATGTGTTTCCATGATTGTCTATATTAGGGGTTGGCAAACATTTTCCTATAAAGGGCTATTTGTTAATATTTCAGGTTTTACAGTCTCTATTGCAACTGCTTTTTCTGCCATTGTAGCATGAAAGTAGTCATAGACAGTACATAATTGTTAAGTATAGCTGTGCACAAAAAACCCAAAAAAACTTTATAAAAATAAATGACACTTTGGATTTGGCCCACAGGCTATAGCTTGCTGACCTGTGGTCTAATAATTATGAGAGTATATACAGTAAATTTACACATTCACATTCTTTCTAAGTGGCAATAGGCAATCAAATGTTCATCAGAATTCTTGTTAATATTTAGAGAAATTTAAAATTATATCCATTCTAATCTGGTTGTGGACTTTCTTAGGTTTTTTTAGTTGTAAGTTTGAGGGGAAATTTAAGGTGGCCACTACTCACATTTAAAGATTGCCTGACTTCATGATTTACATTCTTCTTTTGATTGATAAGTAGGACTCAACTTCATTATTTCAAGTCTTAGAATTTACCAGCAGGTAGATTATTCAAATCTCAATTTAGTACTTTGAGTATACTTAAAATCCATTTTTAGAGGATAAAAAAGTACCTAAAAATTTCAACTCAAAATTTGATGTATGCTACTACTGACACTATATGGATAGACAGATTACGATTTGTGTATATGGAGAAAAAGTAATTCTAAAGAAGAACTGAATTTTTTTAATGAAGTTATGGTACTCACAAAGGCAAAGTTTATAGATTTTTGTTTGAATGGGTCTAACCCCCTTCTTAAATTGGTACTTTTGCCATAAATTGTTTGACAGTTATTGGGATAATATTTATTTATAGAATGGTACAGATGCATTTGATATATGGAGAACAAGTGCATGATCAGTTCCAATGCACATGTTTAATCTTTATATTTAGCTTATATTGACACATTATCAGGAAATCCATCTCGTGGTGTTACTCAGTTAAGAGGTCTCCACTGTATTTAGTTTCTGTTCCTGCAGATCCACCAATTCAAGACTCTAGGTCATCTCACTCCCTCTTCCATCCAGAAGATGACTTCTATCCACAAGCAGGACTGAATCAAAAGACAGATTTTTCACTTAGCTCTTGAGCTGAACCACCTCCTCAATGACCTTCCTCTGTCTCCATCAAGAACTGGAGCTCAGTTTTTTGAAGATGTAATAGAGCTACTCAGCCCAAACGTGGCTTATTGAAGACAAAAAGAAGATGCCTCATATGTTTCACCACAGTGCAGCCAAACGTAACTGTGTTGTCCAACTCCTCATTCTGTAAAGTATGGCAGGGGCATCTAATTTTTTATTCTGTTCACCTATAAGACTTTAGCCAGTCAGTGGCTTTCTGAAGATCAGTAAAATCAACAAACTTTGGGTCAGCTGTCCAGAAATCAGATTGTGGTAAGCACTCAAGGAGAGAGAGGATCCTTTAGGGAGCTACTTGCTAAAGGATACTTTATTAGTAGAGATTTTTATGGGGAAAGTTGGGGGGAGAAGTGGGTGGGAAATCCCATGTTTAGCAAAGGTCAGCCTCTTCACCATTATTATCGTTTGTTTTCTTGGGGACCTTACAGCCTAGGATAATTTTCATAAGGATCTCGAATATCTTATACCACGAACGAGAGGCTTCTATCCCTTCTATAGTCTTTCCTAGGAAAGTCAGCATTATTCTTGGTTCATGAAGAAAAAAACCAATCATTTAAATGGAGGATTTTGTAGTAACTACCTAATCAAGATTTTTGTTCTCTAAAGCTCTTACTTAAATTGACAATAACCAAGAGGCATTCATTTTGACCTTCATAAAGCATAATTTTGTTGTACAAAAGTAGTATGTATATTTGTGTCTTAAAACATTGGAGTCATGGACACTTAATATTGAGGATAATATTTTAGCTCGTCTGGAAAAATATTTCGATAATTAATTGTAGGTAAATCTTAAAAACAATGTTAAGTAACTCCTATCCTTATTAGTAAGTATAGTCATTGGCACTCATTTTTTTTCATCACAATTATTCATTATTATTTTTTAGGTTAAAAAAGGAACAATATAGCTGAAACTTACAGTTATCCACTTCTCAAAGATAAAATGTATTTCACGGGGAACTCTGTTCTTTGTAAATGTATCTTAAAATTAGAAGCAGTTCATTAAAAAATACATGGGAAGTTCTTGTTCAACAAGCTGAAAATGTTCTGCAAATTCAGGAGAGGTGACAATTGATTACTAAGCATATTAAGTTTGAAGGCTTCAAAGTTTAGAATTTGTTTTTAAAGGCGACATTTTAATTTTACTACAAAGGCCATTTTTGCTCCTAAAATGACTAAACTTTATTTTAATATAACCACA
>NW_005871157.1:3988740-4017871 GCF_000147115.1 Myotis lucifugus
AATATGTGTGTGTGTGTATATATAATGGCTGCTTTTACTTGAAAATTTTTCTTTTTTGCTAACTTTTGCTATACCAGTTATTTGAATGTGTTCAGCTTCATTTTATCCCATTTGGACTCTATAAGAAAATTCCTTTTTAAATTTATACTTAATTCAGTATAAGGTTTGTAGAAGCTTTTAGTTTAGGGATGTTTTTAAATTGTTTTTATTTTTATTGGTTGTGATGTTTTAGTGTTTCCCTACTCATCCCCTGATTGATCCATCTACAAATACTTTCCTCACCAGCCATCTAACTCTTAGTGGAACTGTGTGAAAAGATGACTGTGAAATCACCCAATGGGTTATAAAGTTGAAGCCTACGCAGGGCTTACCTGAGCACAACCCTCTTTTAGTGGAGAAGGTTGGAGTTTTGTGTCTATTCTCTGGTGTTGAGGTTAAGAAAATGTTAAGCAAGTTGAATAGTTAAGCTATCAACTGATACAATTCATTATTACTGTCCCTCTTCTAAAAATATAGCTTATAGCCATGGGGCTTTCTCTTTTAATTAAGGTTGCCCAATTCTGTCCCATAGAATCATTCCATCTATTTTCCTTACCATCCACTACTTTTAAATAGTAAGATGGATAATAGTAATAGCTATTGGTAGTTTCAATGTGACAGGCACTTTCCGTTCCAGGTGCTTTACATGCATTAATTTATTTAATCCTTACAACCCTATGAGATAGGCACTATTATACCCATTTTATAGATGAGAAAACTGAGGTGTACAGAAGGGTTAGATCTATGGTATCTTGATGTTTCACTTATTCGTACCATCTCATTCTTCACATTCCCCAGCTTTGTTAGTTTTCTTTTGTTGTTGTTTTGTTATTTTTTGTTAGTTTTATACTGCTTTAAATTCTTTCTGCTGATGAAATAGCATTCACAAATTATTTTTTAATTTAAAGATGCCATACTCTTAAGTGAGTGAGTTCCACTGAATTTATCTTTTTTTTTTTTTTTTTCGCTTACAACAGTGTAGTGATAAGTTCTAAGGATATCATAGAAAAATGATTACACATGTTTCTCTTCAAATATGTTAAGGTCATATTATCTGTGTACTTAAAACCATTTAGAAATATTTTTACAAAAAAGATTTACATGTAAGAAGTTTTGTTTTTTGCAGTCACTTGCCAACAAATTGAAACTGCTTATCTTTGCGTGTTTTATTTCCTTTTTTGTTCATGCTGTGAAAGTTATCTATAATAATAGATAAAAGTTTAGTAAACAAGCAGTCAGAAATTATTCAGTATATAGTATAATTTAACATTGCATACTTAGACATGAATATGTATTTAGACAAGAGTTTATCACACAATACTTATAATCAGTTTATAACTGGATTGCTGTTTTAATGACTGCTCTTATTAAATCTAGTTATATTAACTATTTATGGCCTATTAGTACCATCTATACACACACTTATAGAATATTCTCATTGTCTTAATGCCAAAGAAAGTACAGACTGTCAGGTTTCGTTCATCTCAAGTTTTGTTAATGTAATGTTATTTTTTTTGTTATATACTTATCACTTTTATATAAAATTAAAATTTTCGTAAAATCAGTCCCAATATCACTGTTTTGCTGATATTATTATAATAATAATAGATTTTATTTTAAACCTTGAGTAATGAACATACAAATGCCTATTTTGGGTAATAAGTCTTATTGAAGACATATCTGGGTATTCTTAAATAATGATTATTTCTTATAGCATTATACATTATTTTCAAACTATTAACATTTCAAACTATATTTGGTTTACTGATAGAAGATTAACACTATTTGTAATGTAGCTAGACTATGTCTTCAATAAGACTTATTACCCAAAATAGGCATTTATGAATGTGTTCATTATTCAAGTTTTAAAATAAAATCTATTATAATAATGTCAGAAAAACAGTGATAATATATATATATTCAGACTAAAATGAGACTTTTGGCCTAGTCTTACACTTGGGAGATGACATGGTTTTGAAGAGTTGCAAGTTTTGAAGGATGGTTGTTGAAATATTAAGTAGTGAAAGAATGTAGAAAATAGGAAGTAGGCAGCTCAGGACATGAATCTTTGTTATTTTAGGAGAAGAAAATAGAGTTGAGCATCTGTGGAATAGATTTTGAAGCATTTAGAAGCATGCCTTTGTGTGCATCTGTATGTTAATGTATCTCTGTGCCCTAACACAGTGATTGATTATAGCCTCATTATACATACTCTACAATCGTTTTTTATTTGTTTCCTACTGGACAGTACCTGCCCTCTATATATTTCTGCTTATATATATCCATCCAAATGACGTGGATCCTGCTGGTCTTATATCTCTATTTCTATTTTTCGTTCTGAGATTTTGCCTTTGCAGCAGATGGCAGAACCCCATGTTGTTCCAATCCTATCCCTGCTCACTGTAACTTTGTACCTTTCTTATATTCTTGTCTTTTTCACTAACCACTTCAGTTTCTGCTTATGTCTTTTAATCCTGAAACACCTCTGTTCAAATGGTGATGTTGTTCTCAGGATAGGAACTTTTACAGTCAACAGTTACTATATTTTACTATGGTAAGGAAACACCCTAGCAATATATTTCCCCATCTTTAGTGCCACCTTTCATCCTCAGTAAACAAGCACCTTTTGAAAATAATATCATTTAAGATGCATTTTATATTTAAATATAGTAGTTGAGTGCATAATGAGGTTTTAGTTTTGAACTAATCTGGAATCACTGTATAAGAAGTTGGAAAACGTCACTTATTATGCTTGTACAATATTATTTAAGTAGAACTATTCCTATAAAATGATGTGTGTTCATGTTCAGAGGAAACATCCCAAATTACAGAGGCCTTGCTTATTTTAGTTTACAATATGTAGAGCAAGTGATAACAGGGGTATTGAAAACATTTATACATATGTAAAAAGAAATATTTTTGGTTATTAAGTGCATGTAAGTGATAAAAACTTTAGCAACAATCAGAAAGATCTGATGTTTCAGGGTTTAGTATCCTCCTTGAGATGAGGTAATTACAAAAAAAAGTATTGGCAGAATTTATTTATTTTTTCTTGACCATAATAAATCTTTTCAAAACCCATAGTTAATAAAAAATGATTTGTTAGTTAAGGTAGTAATATAACTAAAATCTGTCAGTTACTTGGATTACCAAACAAGTAAGGTGTGTGGTTTTCAACCAAGGCCACAAAGTATACTAAATGTTTCGAGATGAAAATGTTAAAATTAATTAGCAACTCTAGTTAAAATTTTTGTAACTCATCCTAAATCATAGCGATTGGATACTGAGGATTTGGTTATTTTTATTTGCTAGGGATAGGAATACTTGGCTTACTTTGTTTTTGGCTAGTCAATAAATTGAGATAAAATGCCTAGTAGGATTACAAACAAGTATACCTTTATCATTCTAGTTTGGGGGTGGGGTCAGATGATATTAGTATATTAATGTTCAAAATTTGTCTTACATGAATGATCAAGTTGTGGAAAAAATTTATAGTTGTCCTTATGTAGTCATGTAAATTAGCCTGTTTTATCTATATTGCTTAACTTCAGGCAGTTCTATTTCATTTACTCAACTAGTTTTTATCAAGTACTATATATTTGGCATTGTTTTATACCCTTCGGGCATTGGAAATTACAAAGATTGGTAGTACATAGTCCCTAACTCCTAGAGTCCTTTGCATGATTTCACTGTTCTGCCCTTAAAACATTCCTAGAACTAGATTTTAATTTGTTGCCACCACAGTTTTTTGTTGTGTTTTTTAAAATCTCAATCCAAAGAATCGGGTAGGTGTTCTGCAAATGTTTGTTCATAGTATTTGAGGTTAATAATCACCTTTTTGAGTGTAGTACAAAATTTTCTTTTTATAAAATTTTGTCACAAAATGAATACAATTTAAAGGAGCCAGATCTTTTGTAAATCAGTTTTAGTGGTTGCTTATGGTTTATATTTCTGTGCTTTTTAAATATGGGAGTATATTACAAGAGCTACATTAAATGTAGGCAAGAAGACAGGCACAGAAATAAAGCAGTTCTTTGGGTGCTGTAGTCTTTCCTGATAGTGCTAATAGATTTTGACAACTTGTATTTGACTATCATAGTTTTATCTCAAGTAGTCAAGTAGTATTAATTTAGATGCCACATCTGAATCAGTAAATGTAGAAAAACAAACTTGATTTCTGAAAATATTCCAATTATTTAAACCTACCAATCCAAACATCTCTCTTTTTTTATGTATATATATTTTTATTGATTTCAGGGAGAGGGAGAGGGAGAGAAAGATAGAAATATCAATGATGAGAGAGAATCATTGATGGATTGCCTCCTGCATGCCCCCCACTGGGGATCAAGTTTGCAACCTGGGTGTGTGCCCAACCAGGAATCAGACTGTGACTTCCTGGTCCATAGGTCGACGTTCAACCACTGAGCCACCACAGCCAGGCCAAACATATCTTTCTTGAACATTATTTACCTTAATAGAAAATTGAAATAAAGCTATTCTTAGCAGGTGATTGTTGAGAAGAAATTCTGAGTAATTATTGAGGAAGGTCATTGAGATAGGTCAGCTAGAGATGGACACGCAGCCTGCCTAATAATTGGATGGATGCTACCTGGCTGGAAGATGGAGCTGATTGGTGGATCAAAATCTCAGAGGGAAACCTTTTATTTTTAGGTTAAATGTTTATTAAGAATTATATTCCATGAAGTACTATTGTATGCTGGTATTTAACTACTAAAGAATGAAATGATCAATGATTATTACCCTGCCAAAAGATTGTTTTAAGTGATTTTTGGAATGTAAAATACATTTTGAGTGGTAGTAAAATTTATTTCTTTAAAATATGAAATTTATACTATATCCAGAGTTAGAATATAACATATCTTATAAATAAGTTTGTTCTATTTTATGTGTTTATTTGCTGAAGCCATCTTTGTATTTCTTCAGGTTTATGTGAGATTAAGGCCATTCTTCAGGGAATTCTTGGAACGAATGTCTCAGATGTATGAGGTAAACATGCATGAGCTGAACAGCATAAATATTTTATTTTATTCAACATAGTACCCATATTTAGATCATGTATAATGATTACTTCTTTTCCCCTGAATTTATAGATCATTCTTTTTACTGCTTCTAAGAAGGTGTATGCAGACAAGTTACTGAACATACTAGACCCTAAAAAGCAACTGGTCAGGTAAATTTAATTAAGAAATAGTGGAAATGTCTGTCACACTGATCTATGAAATTACTATGATTATATTTAACTTTAATGGCCTTTTTAAGTTGGCTACATATATAGAGATTTGTCGTGCTGAATGGTGAAAATAAATGAATTTTTTAAATGCCCAAACTCTTAAAGAGTTCCTAATGCTATAATTCCAGACAGACGTTCTTTAAAAGGATACGAAGATCAAATGTATTTATTTATTGTTACATCTGTATCCTTACTTCTTTTGGGATTGGGGGAGGGAAGTAGGTGGAATTTTTCACTGTGTGCATGATGTTTTCATTTCCTTTATGTTGATATAATGCATGTTATGGCACCTTTTTAATGGCATAGAGAAATAAAAGTTAATTTTAACAGAAAGGATTAAATTAAACTCTCTTGCTTTTTTCAAGAGCAAATTTATCTTCCATGGAAAGAAAATGTTACATGAATCTAATTGGGAATTGCAGTTGGCTTAGTCATTCAGGTTATTCCCTGTGTGTGTGTCTGAGCCAGCAGATACAGTGTGTTCCTGGTTAGGTGGATTGCCTTGGGTAATTTTAAAATAGTTTGAAAATTAGTTAAACTGAGATATTAAGACTAAAGCAGTCTTATTGCATCCTATAAAATATGGGAGTTAATCTTTGAGTTTTTGACCAAGAGCTGAGAGTGATGCCACAAAAGGCTTATAACAACCTAATAGCTGGCTATTCATTTTCTTGAATGCTTGCTCCCATATTGTCTTAATGGAAAACCCTAAACTTATCTAAGGATTAAAATTTGTCCTTATAGTTAATTTTATTTTTATCTTTAATATAAGCAAGCTTTAGACATACAAAATAGAAAATGTATTTTTTATTCATAAGAGTATATTATAATTTATGCTCATTTTACCCAACTTCAACAAAAATATACAAATGATTTTGCTTTGATAATTCATTCTATTCAGTCCCTCCAGTGTTCCAGGGAATAGTGGTGAGCCACACAAGCCCTTCCCCTCTTGGAGCTTTCATTTTACTGGAGGACAAATTGTACTCATGCAATTATAATCTTATCCCTCTTTTAAATTAGTTTTCTAAAATATTCACATTTAGGAGTTTAAATTTATTTTATCTTGTTACAATTTGAAAACTTAAAACAGGAAAACCTTTTTGAACAATATATTGAAATCATTAGAGTGCTATAGAGAACTATCGATGTTGGTGACAAGGTAAACTCAGAAATTCCTATGATCTCTCAATCCCATGAGTCCAAATGCAAATTTGATGACTAGCAAAAAAATAAATAAAAATAAAAAATAACAAAAATATAGTTTCTTTCTAAAACTGCAAATGTATGCTATTGACTCTCGGATTTTTGAATACTGGAGAGGCTTCAGCTTAATTTAAAGTAACTGTTAGTATCCATATACATATTCAGTTGTCTCCTGACTTGGGTGAGCTTGCTGCTCGTGGGGAAAAAAGCATCGGTACTGACTTGCATGTACATATGCTCTATCTGCCTCTCCAATTGCCTCATATCTAAATGTTTATGCAAATAAAATTACTTAAATCCTTTTATTTAGTCTATTTTTTCAAAGTAGGACTGTCTTTAAGCCTTTTAGAGATAGATGATAATTTAATTAAAAGTATTTATAATGGGGAAAGAATTATTTATACTATATTTTGTCTGGTTGTAAAATTCTTAACTCTTTGCCATTACCACTGGCAGTGATTTTTTTTAAAAAATTTTTATTAAGGTATTACAAATGTGTCTTTATCCCCCATTATCCCCTCATCCCTCCCCCCCCCCCCCAGTCTTGCCCTCACCTTCACCCCCTGTCTGCATCCATCACTTGTGCTTATATGCATGCATGCAAGTCCTTTGGTTGATCTCTCCCTTACCCCCACCCTCCCCTACCTTCCCTCTGAGATTTGAGCATCTAATCGATGCTTCTCTGTCTCTAGATCTGTTTTTGTTGTTCATTGGCAGTGATATTTTTAAGGTTGAGGTTTGTTTGGGGGGGTGGTGGTGGTAGAACTATGACAGATTTTGTTGGTAGAAATTGCCCTTTTTTTAAAATTGCATGATTAAAAATACAGGTATGAATGAGTAGGCCTTAGCTTTTGAAAAATTGTTTAGTGGAATTAAGACACAAGGAAGCCCTAACCGGTTTGGTTCAGTGGATAGAGCATCGGCCTACGGACTGAAAGGTCCCAGGTTCGATTCCGGTCAAGGGCATGTACCTTGGTTGTGGGCACATCCCCAGTAGGAGGTGTGCAGGAGGCAGCTGATCGATGTTTCTCTCTCATCGATGTTTCTGGCTCTCTATCTCTCTCCCTTCCTCTCTGTAAAAAATCAATAAAATATATATTAAAAAAAAGACACAAGGAAGCCAAACCATCAAATTATTATACAGGACTAATATTTTTTAGTTCGGAATGAAGATTATATCATTATTACAGTACCTAAGTATAAAACCTTTAATAGCTTTGTTAAATTATACAGAATTTTTCAACTTAGCAGCTATCATTAGTGAAACATCAGTTTACATGTTATACTTAAATCTAAATTCATTTCATTCAGTCCTTGTTTTTTCAAATGACATACACACACTAAATTGAAAAATGAGTGGGAAAAGTTGAAATGATGGAATGTTTTGACCACCTTTTCTCAAAAACTATAAGGGAAACTAAAAACATTTTTTAAATGCCAACACAGAAACGTTCCTTCTTATATTTTCTATTCTGGCATGTACAGGGGTAGGGAGGCTGTGTGGTCTTCTGGTTAGAGCAAAGGACTGGGAGCCAGGAGGATTCTGGGTTCCAATGCGGGGCTAACCACTGACTTACTGTTTGACCTTGGGCAAGTCACCTGACCTCCTTGTGCCTCAGTCAACCATCTGGAAAATTGGTTTAAAAGCCAGGACCTTGCTGACAACCAGATGCTGCATCTGAACTGAGCTTTCTGGTTAAATAAATTACAAAAACAATTTACAGAGTTTTTAATCCCACTTTATTTATATAACATTTTGGGATAAACCATTTAAGACATGGTAATATTTGGTTGTAAGTTTTTAGTAATTGCTAAGAATTTTTATAGTAAAGCTATAGCCTGAAGCTTAGGCCCACATTTGTATATGAATTTCCTTTGTGACAAAATAATAAGACGTAACGTGTAAAGCCTATGGTGTGTGTGTGTATATGTTTCAGTATATGTTATACTTTTTAGAGGCTGCTTTTTTTTTTAGTTAATTTGTTTTTATTTTTATGTTTAGGCACCGACTTTTTCGTGAACATTGTGTTTGTGTACAAGGAAACTATATAAAGGACTTAAATATCCTTGGAAGAGATCTTTCAAAAACTATAATAATTGACAACTCACCACAAGCCTTTGCATATCAGGTAGGAAGAGGATTGCTAAGCAAATTCAGAATGGAAAAAAAGTCACAATGAGGACAAATGGTGCCAAACAGTATGATGGGGGAACAGAATTTTCACTGGAGGAATTTCCCTGTTTAGTGTCACATTTATAATTAGAAATGCCAAATTGGCATACTCCTTGTGGAAAAGTGTCTTTTAAATTGAGTACAACATAGCCCTAGCTGGTTTGGCTCAGTGGATAGAGCATCAGCCTGAGGACTGAAGGGTCCCAGGTTCAGTGCCGGTCAAGGGCACATGCCTGGGTTGTGGGCTTGATCCCCAGTAGGGGATGTGCAGGAGGCAGCTAATAAATGATTCTCTCTCATCATTGAAGTTTCTATCTCTCTTTCCCTCTTCCTTCCTCTCTGAAATCAATAAAGATATATTTTTTTAAAAAGATAAAGTACAACAAATAAAAATCTGAATAGTAAATGTGAATAAGAAGGGACAACAAGATAAACATTTAATAATAGCATTCTTATGAGTTATTACATCAGTAATTGTAAACATGTTTGAGAATTACAATAGCTTAACTATCTTCCTCTGGTCCATTTTTGACATTTTTTAATATTTTCATGGACTATTTTGTCAGTATATTTGTACCCTTTGTTAATGATTCTTTGAAATATAACTTTGACTAGAGACAAGCCACCCTTGCAAGATATATATTGTACATTATGAATGCCTTCATGTGATCCATTTGAGATTTCCTTCACAATCAATAGGTGCAGAATGGGGATGACGGAAGGTAGGTTGGGTATAGATAAAACAAGATTTGCCTTTAACTTGTGTTTTAAAATGTCCACTAAAGAAAAAGAAAGTCAGGTCAACTTCATATGGTTTTGAAATATGTTCAGTTTAGGTCACTACTTTTATTTGCTTGCATTTTGAAATGTTTTTAAGAATTTTCTCTTGGTGCCTAGATAAAATCATTTCAATTATCCTCAATCTCAAACAATCCTATATAATAAAGTGGTAATATTCAAGTTGACTGTCACACCATCGCAAAAGATGGCCACTGTCC
The DNA here is from genome assembly GCF_000147115.1 of Myotis lucifugus. Lineage (NCBI taxonomy): Eukaryota > Metazoa > Chordata > Mammalia > Chiroptera > Vespertilionidae > Myotis > Myotis lucifugus. The sequence goes on from NW_005871157.1 coordinate 3,998,408, forward strand.
CCACGTGGTCACAAGATGGTTGGCATTGGAGAGCAGTTGTGTGCAATCAGGCCAGCAGGGGAGGGCAGTTGGGGGCGACTGGGCCGGCAGGGGTGCAGTTAGTCGTTGATCAGGCTGGCAGGGGAGTGGTTAGAGGGTGATCAGGCTGGCAGGCAGAAACGGTTAGCAGGCAGGCAGGCGAGCAGTTGGGAGCCAGCAGTCTCAGATTGTGAGAGGGAAGTCCCTGTAGGATCGGGCCTAAACCACAGTCGGACATCCCCTGAGGGGTCCTAGATTGGAGAGGGTGCAGGTTGGGCTGAGGGACACCCTCCTCCCCCAGTGCATGAATTTTGTGCACCGGGCCTCTAGTGTTCTATATAAACGTTTAAAGACTCTTATCCCAGAGATTATCTATATATCCATAATAATAAAAGCCTAATATGCTAATTAGACCGGATGACCTTTCAGACAAAGCCGGGGCTGCAAGAGAAGCCTGGGTCCCAGGTGCCTGCCGGTGGTCGGAGGGAAGCCTGGGTCCTGGGTGCCAGAGGGAAGCTGATGCCGGCAGCTGGGGGAAAGGAAGGCCTACTCTTGCACGAATTTCGTGCATCAGTCTCTAGTCTATAATAATAAAAGCGTAATATGCTAATTAACTGGATGTTCTTCCGTATGAAGCCGGGGCTGTGAGGGAAGCCCGGGTCCTGGGTGCCAGAGGGAAGCCGGTTTTGGCAGCCGGGGAGAGGAGGGCCTACTTTTGTACAAATTTCATGCATTGGGTCTCTAGTCTATATATATAAAAAGCCAGTGACCAGAAGGCTGTAAGGACCAGAACTACCAGTCGCTATGACGTCCATTGTGTCCAGCAAACAGGCCTGATCGGGGGTTGGGCCAGCTGGCCAACTGCCTGCAGCCCCTCCCCCTGACAGGCCCCGCCTCTGATGGGCCCCCACCACCCTGATCGGTCCACAGCCCCTCCCCTAGCCATCTCCACCCCCCTATCGGCCCCCCACACTCCAATCAGGAGTAGGGCTGGCTGGCCAACCATCCATGGCCCCTCCCTCAGGTTGTTCACCCCCGATCAGTCCCTGCCACCCCATTCGGGGGTGGGGCTGGCCGGTCAACAGCCCCTTTCCACAGCTGGCCCCACTACCCCAGTCGGCCCACGGCCTCTCCCCCCAGCCAGTTCTGCCCTCAATCGGCACCCCCCACCCCAATCAGGGGCGGGGCTGGGCCTGCCAGACCCCACCCGTGCACGAATTTGTGCACTGGGCCTCTAGTACATCTACATATATAATAGATGAATATGCAAATTTGCCCAGTATGCTGTCACATTACAACTTCACAGGGTGGGCGTGGCTGCAGGGCTGTGGGGCGTCACTCTGGGTCTAAGTGTGATTTCGTCCTGCCCAGGCAGACTCCTCCATGGCCGCAGACAAATCCCAATGCCAACCTGGGGTTTACTAAACTTTACTGGAGCTGCTCCCCACACCCCTACCCACTGCCCCAAGACCACGCTTTCCCCAGCAGAGTGCTCCATGAGCCCAGTAGAGCGGGGGCTGCAGGGAGCCACGGATGGGCGGGGCCACCAGAGCCAAGCTCCTAGGGGTCTGAGGAGAGCACTTGAAGGAAGAGGAAGCTTTGGCAAAGCGGCCAGCCAGGAGCCGCAGTCAGGGGGTCTGCAGGCGTGCTGACAGTCCTGCGCCTAAGGGGCGGCTCCTTGCCCAGGAGCCGCCTTGCCCAGCTTTTGCGAAGTGGCCGGCCAGAAGGCGGGCGGCCCAAGGGGCACAGAGCAGTGCTGAGGCGGGGTGCACTGGAGCTGGCTTGGGCCATGGCAGGGTGCTGGTGGGCGGGGATCTGCCTTGCCTGCGGAGAGTGAGGTTCTGCAGTGGCCCCAAAACGCGGAAACAGGCGATGACTTCTGGCGTGAAAGGATGCCTGGGCGGAGAGGCGCAGAACCACAGCCCTGAGGTGGGGGTTGAGGGGTGGTGCCACCTCAGTGGAGGGGCGCGGCACTGCTTGGGTACCCCACTGCGGCGGTTTGGCGAAGCTCCCGGCGCTAACCGGGCCTCACCTTGGCCCGCGCACTTCTGCTCCCGCCTTGGCCCAAAAGCAAGCCTGCGCCCGCCCCACCCCCAGTTCCCATCGCACCTGAGTGCGAAGCCTACCACCTGCTCCACAGAAGGGGGGGCAGTAATGAATGGGGGCAGGGGCCGGGGGAGAGGAAAGAATGTGGACATCCACGATGAAGAGGTGCTTAAGAACGAGGCTCTAAGTCAGTGGTTCTCAACCTTCTGGCCCTTTAAATACAGTTCCTCATGTTGTGACCCAACCATAAAATTATTTTCGTTGCTACTTCATAACTGTAATGTTGCTACTGTTATGAATCGTAATGTAAGTATCTGATATGCAGGATGGTCTTAGGTGACCCCTGTGAAAGGGTCGTTTGACCGCCAAAGGGGTCGAGACCCACAGGTTGAGAACCACTGCTCTAAGTCATTATCTCACGGGGAGGTTTGTTCTGTTTGCCCCGTGGCTGTCCCTTAAGAAAGGCGGAGAGCGCAGTTGTGAGGGCTCCCTGCGTGCTGAGTCCAGTTCCACACCCAACTGAAAGTGGCCTCAGTTTCCTGGTGTGTAAAATGGATTAAGCGTGTACCAATGCCTTCACTGAGCTTTTAGGGCCAATTGAAATACTATATAAAGAAAATGAGTGAAGACGTGAGAAAGAAAAGGAAGGGTGAGCAACACAAAAGAAAGATTGGAAGGAACCTGTAAACCTATTGTCACTTAAATAGGGAATATAGTCAATAGTGTTGTACTGACGGTATGATGCCAGGTGGGTACTGGAAATATCGGGGAACACTTTGTAAAGTTTATGATTGTCTAATCTCTATTCTGTAACTAATATAAAACCTGAAACTAATACAAAATAATATTGAATCTAAAGAAATGAAAATAGGAGTGAAATTTTTATAAATTTCAAAGTTTAAATAAAGGCTGTAATGGAAGGAAGGGGGAGAAGAAAAATAGTGGTTTTCATTTTACCACTATTGTCTTTTCAGTACATGAAAAAGACAGTTGTCTTTATATGGTGCTTTTATACTTTTCTAAGTCATTATCTCATTTGATGTTAAGGGCAACTTAAAGATAAGATAATTATTCCCTCCACTATTCAAAGAAAGGAAATCTTGTTGTCTGGCCCCAGTGATTCAATCTTCAAGCCGTTATTGTAAAGCAGGGTTAGTGAAATTTTCTGTGAAGTGTCATATCTATACTAATAAAAGCCTTGGGGGTGATCAGGCCAGCAGGGGAGGGCAGTTGGGGGCGATCAGGTTGGCAGGCAGAAGCGGTTAGGGGCGCGATCAGGCAGGCACACAGGCAAGCAGTTAGGAGCCAGTGGTCCCAGATTGTTAGAGGGATGTCTGACTGCTGGTTTAGGCCTGATGCGGGATTGGGCCTAAACTGGCAGTCAGACATCCTGGGATCAGGCCTAAACTGACAGTCAGACACCCCCCAAAGGGTCCAAGATTGGAGAGGGTGCAAGCTGGGCTGAGGGACACACACACACACACACACACACACACACACACACCCCCCAATGCATGAATTTTGTGCACCGGGCCATATGTATGTGTGTGTGTGTGTGTGTGTGTGTGTGTGTGTAAAGCCTAATATGCAAATTGTCCCTCGGGAGTTCCACCTGGAGACTGGGAGTTCAGTTGCTCGCTATGACGTGCACTGACCACCAGCGTGTGGCGTGGAACGAAGGACAGCCCTGGCTAGCAGCCGGAAGGCCCTGATCGGCCCTGATCGCCAGCCAGGCCTAGGGACCCTACCCATGCACGAATTTCGTGCACTAGGCCTCTAGTTTACTTACAAAACAAATAAGGTTTGCAGTCTTGTTTTTAGAGTCTTCAGTGAACTAGTTTTGAGTCAACTTATGTTCCTGTGTTTCAGATTACCCTGCTATTTGTTGGGAATAAAACAATGAATGGGACATGGTCCCTGTGTAGAAGTATATGCTAATAGTATTCTTTGTTTAGACTGGCAGTACCCCTTCATTCACAGTACCTAGCATTGACTATAGGTAGCAAGAATTTTTACCTAGCAAGAATTAATAACTGATTCTTGAATGAGTAAAGAAATGTTTTTAGTTACGTTATGTTAATGCAAAACTTGTTAATGGATCTTTCTTGTTTAGTTTTATATACACTAAGAAGAAATTATGCTAAAAACCCAATTAGGCTTCAGGTTTTTTTCTTTTTTAGTTTTTTCAATCTATTGATTTTAGAGAGGGAGGGAGGGAGGGGAAGAGACAAACATCAGTTTGTTGTTCTGCTTATTTATGCATTCATTGGTTGCTTCTTGCATGTGCCTTGTCTGGGTATCGAACCCACACCTTGGCATGTTGGGAGGACACTCTAACCAATTGAGCTACCCTGGACAAGGCTGATTTCTTTTTTAAGCTTTTCCAAAGTAGGGAAAATGTAGGCAAAAAAGAGGATTTAATTACTTATTTATCATTTTAGCTATCTAATGGAATCCCTATAGAAAGCTGGTTTATGGATAAAAATGACAATGAACTCCTAAAATTGATTCCATTTCTGGAGAAGCTTGTAGAACTGGTAAGTATGTCTTAATTATCTTTTTCAGTTATGCTATTGGCTCAACTTTATTGAAATTGTTTAAATTTCTTTAAAAAGTCAGTGTGGTGGGAGATTAAGGGAAAGATTGAAAAGAATTATAAGGTTTATCAAACCTTAGAAATTACATTAAAATTTGTTTTAATGTATTTTTATTTTTATTGGTTTCAGAGAGGAAGGAAGAGGGAGAGGTAGAAATATTAGTGATGAGAGAGAATCTTTGATCGACTGCCTCCTACACGCCCCCTACTGGGGCTCAAGCCCGCAACCCGGGCATATGCCCTGACCGGGAATAATCAAATCATGACTTCCTGGTTCATAGGTTGAAGCTCAACCACTAAGCCACACCAACCAGGCCATAAATTATATTAAAATTATAAATATTTAAAAGTTTATAGATTGATTATTTTTATTTCACTGGGCTTCCTCTTGCAAGTCACTAACTACTTTTGTTAAATCTGTTTCATTTTGCTTTCATTGGTGTAGAATTATTGCTTATGCTACTAAAACTATTCTGGGAATTTTTTTCCTATATCCATGGATTAATTTTAAATTAATATATGAAATAGGATTCAATAGCTTAATGCTTGTATCTAACTTTTTGTTGAGCCATTTATTGCATAATTGTTCTTAAAAATTAAAACGTTGGTGGCAGTTTTTTTTACGTCTTAATTTAATTCTAAGTTAACTGCTTCTGTGTGGTACATTTATATTTGGCAAATAAAATGAGTTGGAAAATAGGTAGTGATATGTTTATCTGCAAAGTAAGAGTGTTCATAATGGTCTGAGGATCATATTTTTGAAATTATGTGGCCTTTAAAATGTCTCTTTCTCCGCACAGAATGAAGATGTTCGACCTCACATCAGAGACAGATTTCGCTTGCATGATTTGCTGCCCCCAGATTAAGTACAAAGACTTGTCAAATCATGAAGGGGGAGAGAATGCAGGACCCTTTTGGACTAAGACAAAACATTGCCATTACTGTTGAAATTTTGCATTTTTGTACCCCGTCTTGCTTTTCTTATCTTTGGTGCCCAATAATAATCAAGGGTTACAGAAAGAGACTTTATCTCAGATTGAATACATACAGTAGGTAGGCTAAAACAGAAGAGTCTTTAGAACTAGTGCAACTCCAGTGAAATTTTTTTATGTACAGGACATCTGCAGTTTATAAAGAATTCTGTTTCTGCCACCAGCAGTTTGACCTGTAGTCACACAGGATTTTATGATAATAACAGAGATGAAAATGGACTTTTTATTTTCTCTCTGTTTGGTGCTCTAAGTGGGTTTGTAGCCACTTTTCTGTTACTTTAAGATTCTCATTTCAACAGGAATGGCCAGTAAAAGTTGTTTTATTTTCCTGTTAAGGTTTATAACCTTTTTACATTTTTGACCTGTATTAGATTAGAATTTCATTATGCATTCCTTTTAGTTGAGGCGCTTCAGTTTTCTGGAAATAGTCAGTTTTTAGTTTTTTATTATATATTTGAATGGCCGTTTTCCTGCTTTGTCTGCCTGCATATTGTATATTTGTTTAAAAATATTCTCTACTTTTAGTCCATGTAAGTTTCATTTAGAAAGACATGCATTTATATTTTGTTTCTGTAATATTCTACTGTAGGTGAAATCTTTTCAAAAATCAAGAGACTGGGTAGGTAAGAATATATGAGTAATATTCAAATGATTTAAACCATTGTGATGGCATGTGTTTCCAAATGGTAATATCTTGCAATGGCACACAGATTTAATGGATAAAGGTATACCTCAGACTTCACTGTGCTTACCAATCTTTGAGGAGAATGTGTTTGGTCACCTTTTAGGCTTGATTTGGTTACTGCTGCCTTTGGTTTCCTCCAGGAATGAAGTACTCAGCACAGTGATTCGGTATTTTTAATTATTTTGCATGGGCTGGTAGTACCTCTGTTATGCTCTCGGTTACAATCAATTTAAAACTCTGTGTAACAGTCTTGGTACCTTACAGTAGCTATGCATAATCCTGTGGCACAGTAAACTCCCAAGCCACCAATGCAGTTAATATGCTCTCATAGTGGGTTTTCTATACTATATGAAAATAGTCTTCAAGCCTTGGTTCTCTAATGCAGCTACCACAAGAGGTTGATATTTTTATAGTGGCGTGTAATCTTCTTTTCGGGAGGCTTTTTATGGAAGGTAGAATTTGTAAGGTTAGTATGCTTTGCCTCTCAACTGCATTAACATGCCACAGGCTCAGACTGTTTTTGTGTAAAGGATGTCAAAGAACGGCACTTTTTCTAAAGAGAAGTTTGATATTTTGTATGCTTGTTAAGAAAGTACAGTATTGGAAATTAAAGGTGGACAACTGATAATTGAGGAGTATGTCACTTAATTTTTTATGTATATTACCTGTTTACTTGTACAACTTACTGTACAAATTACATGCAGCTTCATTTTCAAATGAATCCTTAAAATAAGGAAATCTTTTTAGGAAAACATTTAATTTTTGTATTTTTGATTTTAAAGGCATGAGTTATGTCAATTTTCAGTGTATTAATGAAAATTTTAACTTTTCATCAGGTTGAGTGTTTTCTTACTATATTATCTGTTGTGTATGTAGTTAGCATATTGTGTCACTGAACTGTTTAAAAATCTAGCATGTAGAGCAAGCCTGTTTTGTGGAAAATCCTTATTCATTAAATAATCATGGCAGGTTTTCTGCAAAAAAGAGCAGAAGCATTTGCAATTCAGAATACTGGTTTTTTTGTTTCATTTTTGTTTTAATTTAAAGAAAGGTATTTTGCTTGCAGGAAAAAATACTACAGATTCATTTTAATGAGAATCTTTGAGATGTATTTATCTTTAGGGCATCTGGGCATCTTTATGCTGTTTGTCTTCTGTCTTTCTTGAAATAAAATGTACATACGTTACCTTTACATATGCTCTTGCTCAAAATTGTGAACCTAGTTACATTTCTCCTTGCTCCCTTTTTATGCTCAAACAGCAAAATCCAAACTTATACAAGATCTAAACTTTCAGCATGCATTATAATTGCTGAAAGCTTTTCTGATTAAGTAAATACAGTCTCAAAGGGCTTTCCCATAACTTAAAGGGAAATGTAAGCACCTATACCACTGTGCCTGTGGGCACTTTAAATGAACACCCACTTTAATCATCTTGTTTTAATAGTAAAGCTGTTTTCAGTCCCGTGCTAGGGAGAGTTCCCTAAAATAGACTGACAAATGAATCAAGCATAACAAGATTCTGTAAAGAAATAAACGAAGGGAAATTTTGTGTGGCCTGAGAAAATTTCTTGAGACCAATTTATATATATATTTTTCATTACCTGACTTGAGTCATTTTAAATTTAATACAGAATTTTAAATAATTTATAGAGACAACTATCCAGCTTCCTTCCACGTTAATGTTTTATCGTCTCATTACCCCTTTTCTTTATCTGTTTATAGATGTTATCTTAAACACTTCCACTTGGTTAAAGCGGAGGTGTATATTTTGTGAACCTGAGATGTGCCCAGCCCCTACAGTTCACAGTAAACACAGACTCTTAAAAACTGACTATAGTAAATGCAGGAGAGATGGCTACCTGTAAAGACACAGCAAAAGTGACCTATATACACATTACAACTCTGAAGTACATATTATAATTGTGATATTTCCAGTGATAAATGTCTGACTTTTAAGACATTCTTTTAAATATTTGTATTATTGTTAGAATGTTTTAATCAGTTATGTTTTTTAATTCCATGTAATATATGTAGCCCTAATAAGATTTATATCACCAAATTTCTCCTTGGGTTTTAAAAGAATTAATAACAATTTAAAATCATAAATTGTTTTATATTAGCTAGTATGTATATTTATTTACCCAATGGCTTTATCTTGTTTCCCAAAATTTGGGGAGAATTTGTTGAAAGCATTGTGACTTCTATAAATGGCTATTTTCTTGTAACCGTCCGTGAAAATGTATGTGTACTTTTTTTTTTTTTTTCATTTCTCTGGTTTTTCTGTTTTGTTTTTAGGGTTAAACATAGAATGTTTTTTGTTTTTTTTTAAGTTCTCTTTGGCCAATGACTTTTTCAGCTAGATATTACTTTCGTTCAACGTTCTAAAGAAGTTCATTTTTCATTGTTTTGTTCAGTCAACTTACCTGAAAAACAGAGACTTCATCTCATCAATGAAGAAAGTATTTCATTATTCCTACAAATCTTTACAGCGAGCACAGAATTCTTCATAATAAGGACCAGATCTTTTCCACATCTGTGTCAATCACATAAAGCTGAAATGTAAAGGACACTGAAGCCTTCATTTATTGTACTAACATGGTGGTGTTATATACTACATTATTAGCTAGTTAAGGTTTTCTGACCTAATTTCTCTGTCTTCCTAGATATTTATTTGTTATCTCTTTTAATCGTGTGTATCTAAAATTAACTTAGTTAATAGTTACCCATCAAATAACTATGCCAAGCAACTAGGAAAGAATGTTTATTTTATTTCCCCTTATAGGGGAAGAGTGGACTGGGAACAAAAATGTATGGGCCAAAAGGCCTTAGGTTGTCATTCATTCACTTTCTTATTCCTCTCATGACCTATGTTCAAGTATAGTATTTTTTCAGTGTTGATGTGCTTGATTATGTCATTACTTTTCATGTCTTCCCCTGAGTTGAAAGCCTGCTAGGAACCTGTATGGAATACATTTTTAAATATTCAGAATAAGAACCACAAAACTCAGTATCTTATATTTAAATGCTCCTTAAATTATTGGAATCCAAGTCTCACTCACTAGGATACATTTTTATAAAATGTTTCTCTGTATCTTGAATTGAAATTACTTGCCCAGAGGCAAGAGTTCTTGGGATAATGTGTTTTGAGAAATTTTTTAAAAGGGGATAAGAAAGCAACAAGTTTATACTTTATGGTTTTGATATTAGTTAGTATTTTAAAATTCATTAGTAGTTCCCAAACCTGACTGTTCAATTAGAATTACTCTGACCTTTGGAAATAGATTCCTGAGGCCTAACCCCTGCAAAATTGTCTCATTGGGTCTATAGTGGGGCCTGAGAGTTCTGTATTTCTTTTTTAAGCCCTCCAAGTGATTCTAATAACCAGGTTTGGGAAATCACTGTTTTAAATGTGACAGTGGTTTGAGAGTAGGCAACAAAATAAAAGTTTACCGGACATCTTTGTGGTAGTTTTTCTTTTTTCTTTTATTTTAAACTGGGACCAGATTTCACAGAACTTATTCAAGATACATGGAGGAATAATAAAGAAGATGGAAGCTACTGCTCACTATTCTTTCAAACTTTTAAGAGTTTGCATACCTAGCACTTGGAATAGTTGATCATATACACAGCTGAAGGACATATCCCTGAATGAGACCATTATATATAAATTGTAAAATATTTCACTATTTTTTTATTTTATAAATCTTTGTAGAAATAAGCAATGAAATACTACTTTCATCTTTTGAAATGGGATTTTTCAAGGCATTGTCCTTTCGGCATTAAGGTAGGGGGAAGTTAATATTCTCTCTGCTTTTTTCCATGTGAATCAATATGAAGTCATGGACATTTAAAAATCTCAGTTCAATTTCTACATATTTACTATGCAGTATAGCCATGAACAAGCAATGTAGATTTAGTTTTCTCATCTTCAAATGCCCTGGTCACCCTACCTCACAGGGTTGTTGTGGGGATAAATAAAACTTTTATGGAAACACTTTTTTTTATGATATTTTATCAGCCATTAGAAACACTAATATCTAACAACTTATTTGCACAGTGCTCTTTTGGTTTACAAGTACACAATTTTTTCATATTTCTTTCCCTTTTGATGCTCTACAGGACAGACCTGTAAGGAATACAGAGCAGGTTAGAGATAAGGTAACTGAGGCTCACAGAGGACTGTGACCCAAGACCTCATAACTGTTATGGGAGATTGAATTCAAGTATCACTGCAATATGCTAGCTCCCAAGGCCTTGGCATTCTTGTATAAGCATGTCTGTTACATAAATACAAAGTGTTCTCAAGTTTATAAATCAATTTATCCAACAAAGTTCTTATAAAGGAAGGTAATTCAGTGTAAAAGTTGTTACAAACTAACTAGAAGGAAATTCCAACTTTCTAACATGCCACTTTTATCCTATCTAATAAAGAGAGGATATGCAAATTGACCATCACACCGTAACAAGATGGCTGCGCCCTCAGCGGAAGCAGGAATTCTGTAACACAAGACGGCTGTGCCCACAGTGGAGGCCGAGTTACCTTAACGAGCAATCAGGGACCTGAGGCTGCGCTCCCCACCCAGCGGCGCTTGACGGGGGTGGGGCCAGCCAGGTCTGGGTCTCGGGTGATTTTGAGGCACATGTGGGTGGGTGTGCGGAGACGACTCTGGTTCCCATGGTGTGCCCCAGACTCTGACAGGAGGAAGATTTATCTCTTGACACTTATAGAAAAAGGGCAAACGGCAATATTAAAATATTTACTCTAATTCTCTTTTGTGCACAAATTTTGTGCACCTGGTCACTAGTTTTACACATAAGGAAATATGTCTAGAAGAGTGTCTTCCCAGGATCACAGAGTTGGGATTAGAATCTAGGTCTCAACTGCTACTACTAAATGGAATGGCATTCGTAATTTCTTGTACTACTGTAGAAAATAAAACCTGAATAAAGGTGTTGATTTTAAAAAGTTGAGATAAGATGGCAAGGAAGAACCAGACTATGGTAAGCTAAAAAGAAGTCTATGCTTGATGTAATGGGCTAAATAATGAGCCAATGTAGCTGCAAAATAACACTCTGATCCCACCTCCTATCTATCTGATGGGATATTTTTCTCCAGCTTTATTGAGTAAAAATGACATAACGATGTAAGTTTAAGGTATAAAATATGAGTTGATGTACGGATATATTGAAATGTTTACCAGTTTAGTTAACACATCCTTCACCTCATGTGATTACCTTTTTTTGTTGTTATGCTGAGAACATTAAAAATCTCTAGTAGTGTCCGGCCCATGTTGGCTCAGTGGATGAGTGTTGACCCACCAGCCAGGAGGTCGCAGTTCTATTGCTGGTCAGGACACATAACTGGGTTGTGGGCTTAATCTGTAGTAGGGGGTATGCAGGGGGCAGCTGATTGATTATTTTCATCATTGATGTTTTTTATCCTCCCTCTCTAAAATAAAAAACATTTAAAAATAAAACCTAGTAGCAGCTTTAAAGTATACGATAAAGTATTGTTAACTATAGTCACCATGCTGTACATTAGACCCCCAGAACATTAGATCCTCATACAACTGAAGTCTAACGTTTGACCAACATCTCATCATTTACCCCACGCCCAAGCCCCCTGGCTATGATGAAACTTACAAAACAATTTTCCATAAGCTCAAAGGAGTTTAACAGATTTGAGAGTCACTGCAGTAGGCCTTTGGACATAACATCCACTTAAGAGAGAAAGCAGCTGTGCCTCAGTTGTTCATCTGTAAAATGGGTGCGTCAAGATCTACCTCTCAGAATTACAAAGATGAAACCTGTAAAGCAATATACAAATAATTGCCAGAATGGACATGTTAAAAGGAGCTAGTTCTCGAGTATATGTGAAAGATAACACTGATTCTACTGCCCATTTCTGCCCCTAACTTGGGGGCAGAAATGGGCACTGGAATCAGTATTGCCACATGTCAGGGAGAAGGAAGAAAAGACATGAGCAGTAGAGAGCATTCAATGAAGATGATAATGATAATGGAGAGGTCACCTATAACAACATGTTTTTATGAAAACATGCTGAGTGTTCAGGAAGAAGTGGGTGATGAGGAAATTGAAGAGTGAGTATTGACTGGCTTGAGAAGTCTGGTAAGTAATTGGGGTAACAGGCTTATATGATTTGCTAAGTTAGAAGTCTTAATGGATGAACCAAATTAACTAGAGCTTTAGATTTGAAGTATGACAATATTTATTGAGAGTAGGTATAAGTAGCTTTCCTAATCAGAGTAAAAATCATTTTAAAACACTGCCTTACTATGTGTTAGACACTGCGAGTGGCAGAAAAAAGCAAACCTGACACTGCCCTCAAGCTTACAGTCTAGCAGTGGAGACTGGGTGTTGTGGGGGAAAGGGTCATGAAAGAAAAATAGCTTTGAGGGGCTAACATTCTAGTCTGGAAGTCAGGCTTGGGTTGGCTGAAGTATTAAGATGAGAACTGTAAAGGGGATGTATAATACTTTTAACAATATTTTTTAAAAAAAAACTGTAGTCCTGGCTGGTGTGCTCAGTGGTTAGAGTTGGCCCATGCACCAAAGGTCATGGGTTCAATTTCTGGTCAAGGGCATGTATCTGGGTTGCACGTTTTATCCTAGGCCCTGATTGGGGCAATTGGTAGGTAACCAATCCATGTGTCTCACATGGGTCTTTCCCTCTCCCTCCCTTTCACTCTCTAAAAAAATTGAAAAAATATTGTCTGGTGAAGATTAACAACAAAAGATGAGAACTGTAGAATATTGAAAAATATGTAAAACCAGGTTTGGTTGAGGGGCAAGAGGTAAAATCAAGCAAGGGAATTAATGATCAGATTTGTCTTAAAAGACCACTTTGGCTGCTGCCTAGGCCAGTGGTTGGCAAACTCATTAGTCAACAGAGCCAAATATCAACAGTACAACGATTGAAATTTCTTTTGAGAGCCAAATTTTTTAAACTTAAACTATATGGGTAGGTACATTGTTATTAATTAGGGTACTCCTAAGGCTTAGGAAGAGCCACACTCAAGGGGCCAAAGAGCTGCATGTGGCTCGCGAGCCGCAGTTTGCCGACCACGGGCCTAGGCAATAGAGTAGGTGGATAGGAGACCAATTAAAAGATGTAGCAGTTGACCTAATGCACACAAATGCATTCCTTTTTCCAAGACAACAAAAGGCTAATGCATTGGGTGCTAGCATCATAATGGACAGTTTGAGGTCAGGAGAAGGTTGAAGTCCTAAGGAGAGCATGGCTTGTCTGGTTGACTGGCAGGAATAGGAAGGTACTTTGGGATTTTATGGCACTGTATAAAAAGTATGGAATAATGTGTAGGAGTTTAATGGACACACATGCTGGCATTTCATATCTTGAAAGATTCTTGGGTAAGCTTTTGGGGGAAGGTGGTTTAAAATGGAAAAAGTCATTCAATTACATAGTTGTTTTTCCAAATAATAAATCTTCTCACATATGTAATGACTCAGTGATTTGGGTATTTTATAAATGAGTTTAACCTGGTTCTATTTGCAATTAAAACCTCTTCTGCCTTCTTTCATCTTTATGAGATTTTTAGTCTGGTGCTTAAAGCACTTTCTCTTAAAAAGGAGCCATGAGCAGTTCTGCTTCATTTCTGCTGCCATTTACCATCCTATGGCTTTAATGATGAAATTCTTAAAGGCAGAGTCAACATACACTGTACAATTACTCTGCTCATCTGTAAAATGAGAATACGGTCATGTACGATTATAGGACTCACCTAGAGACTAACACGAATCACATTTCATTTTTTGTTTTTTAATATTTTTTAATTGATTCTTTTTTTTAGAGAGAGAGAGAAACATCAATATGAGAGTGAAACATCCCAATGGGGGATAGAGCCTGCAACCCGGGGATGTGCACTGACTAGGAATCAAACTGGCAATCTTCTGGTGAATGGGTGGACACCTAATTAACTGAGCCACAACGGCGAGGGCCACACATTAATTTTAAGGACTAAATGAAGTCCCCAGCACACAGATCTAGACAACTGTTTCCCTGCTTCCTCATTTCAAAAAACAGCATGTACCATACTGTGAATAAATTCTCAATTTCTGCTTCAAAAATTTATCAGTGCTCCATACACATAGCCCATGTATTTTTCCATAGCACCTCCAACCCCTACACCTCATTTTCAATTACATGTGGTTTAATTCCTTAAAGTTAATATCCCAAGAACCTAGAATAGTACTAGGTAGAGGGTAGGCACTATTTATCTGTTGAATGAGTAAGTGAATATGTTCTCATTTCAAAGTTTGGATTTCTATTTATTTACCAGAGCCCAGTGCACAGACTTGTGCACCTGTGGGGTCCCTCGGCATAGCCTGCAGGGATCGGGCTGAAACCAGCAGTCCAATGCTGCCTGCCGCCTCTGCTCATCCCGGCCCCACTGCACCTGCCGCCGCTGCTCAGTAGGCTCGCTGCTGCTCTGCTGAGGTCTCCAGGCGTTGGCCAGCTGTGAGCCCTGTGTCTGGCACCCATGGGTCAGCCGAGCAGGGCTCCCACTGCGGAAGTGCAATGACCACCAGGGGGCAGCTCCTGCATTGAGCATCTCCCCCCTGGAGGTCAGTGCCTGTCAGTGACCAGTCGACCGGTTGTTTGATTCGTTGGTCACTTAGGCTTTTATATATATAGATAAGTCCAGAAAATTGATTCATTAAAGTGCAGCCCAGAATTGATGAGACTCAGCAGAACTGGTTCACACTAAACTCATAAGACAAAAATTTTTAAGTTATATTTCAATTTCATTTGTTTACTGTTGGCAAGTTTCCTCCTTAGGAAACTAAATCACAATTGGTAAGGGTAGAACCAGAAAGTTTGGGTATAGCAAAGAGCAGGCACTTAACATAATGGTTAATATCAATAGGATACCCTCATCTCTACTAAATATCTGCTAGAGGTCAGCTTACCCTTTTCCCTGGAGACTAAAAATCTTGTTCTTTGGTCTCACTTTCTCTGTATTTCACCTTCTTTCTGTTAACTTTTTTTTAGATACACTATCTTAGAATAACTTTAGACAAGTTAATACAGGTGACTATATTACCACTTCAGCAATATCCAATATTGATTTCCTGAGACCACCTCGGGAAGAGTTGATTGGGTCTCACATCCTCTTAGTCACTTATTTACTATTTCCTAGTTCAGGTTACTGTACAGTGTTGTGAGCTTACTAATAATGCAATAAAAAAAGCATCTTTCTTTGGGACTACCTTTCATGAAAAGAAACAATGGCCTGAGAGGCAGGTATTTCCTGGGGAAAAACTCAGTTCTGCATAGAAATTTATTCATGTAGTCATTCAACAGTTAAGTGTCTGCAATGTGCTATACCCAAAATTAATTAAAGCAGAGTTTATCTGAAATAGACTCCTAGAATGTATTTAAAATTGTTACCTGAGGCCAAGAATGGAATACTGGAAAGATATTGGGCATGTAAGGAAGAGCTGGACAACTGGGCCTCAAGAGAAAGCAAGAGGCAGTAAAGTGACCTGGGAAATCATCACTTCATCAGGAATTTGTGGTCTTCCCTTCAGGTGCTGTAATCAGTCACCAATTTCGAGGCAGTGAAAGTCTCGTTCCAAGTTCTAAAGGCCTGGGAAAGAGAATCTTTCCATTATTACTACATAACAATTTGCCTCAAAATTTAAGAGGCCTAAGATAACTTCTCTCTCAGAGACTGTGGGTTGACTGGGCTCGGACGAGCAACTCTCCCTTGGGGTCTTCGGTGGATGCAATGGAATGGTAGTTGGGGATGGCATCACCGAAGGCTCAAACAGGATGGATGTCCAAGATGGCTTCCTCACTCCCATGTCTGGCATCTCTGCTGGAAGTCAGGGGTTGGCTGAGTATTTCTCTTCCTAAACAGCCTCTCTACATGGTTATCTTGAAATTGCACTGGGTTGTAATAAGGTAGTAAGACTTCTTAATTAGCAGCTGACTTCCACCGGAGTGAGCATTCCGAAAAGCACAAATGTAAGCTGCAAGGCTTGCTATGGCCTAGCATTGGGTGTCACTTCTGCCCTATTCTACTGATCGAAAATAAATCATAGGACTAGACCAGACTCAAGAGGAGGGGGGCACATAAGGACTTGAATACTGTTCACTGAAGGGGCATCTTTGGAGACTAGCTACTAGTGAATTTGAGGATTCCACCTGGGGCAGATCCAGATTTTATATCATTTGAAGCATATACAATTTGGAGGACCTTCTTGACAAATGAGGGCCTGATGCAATGAGAGGCCCTGAAGCTAGAGCTTCATAAACTTCAGTTAATCTGTTTCTGACCCCCCCTTCCCAAATTTGCTCCCAAGGAGCAAATGTGGCTTTGGGGAACCCACTTATACTTGTGTACTGGGACACTTTCCAGATAAGGAAGAATCATTGTGAGCCTTCCCCACCTCTCACCAGTGTCCAGTGTTCAGTTCAATATAATCTGATCACCTGAATGTCTAGAACCCAGGTCTCCTGACATCTAATGGTGAATTTTCAAATACACCATAGTCCACAGTGGTACAAATTCTTTTTTTAAAAATATATTTTATTGATTTTTTATAGAGAGGAAGGAAAAGTCAGAGGGATAGAGTGTTTGAAACATCGATGAGAGGAACATCGATCAGCTGCTTCCTGCACACCTCCTACTGGGGATGTGCCCGCAACCAAGGTACATGCCCTTGACCAGAATCGAACCTAGGACCCTTCAGTCCGCAGGCCGACGCTCTAACCACTGAGCCAAACCGGTTAGGGCTCTTTAAAATCTTACTCTATCCTCTCCATACCTTTTCCCTCTGGTTGCTCCTTAAATGTTGATGTCCTTCAAGATTTCTTCTCATTCTATTGGGAAAGCTTGGATTAAGGCAGTAGCAAGACATATGGGGGTAATTAAATGACTTCAAGATTAATATTGAAAGTAAATCACAGAACGTAGTGATGGATTGAATTTAGGGGGTGAGAGAAAGAAAGCAAGCATAGTTTCCAGTTTTTGACTGGAGCACCTATAGTTGGGTGTCACTACCACTCATTCCATCTCCAAAGGCATTATCCTCTACTACTTTTCCCACCAACTCCATATCCAATCAGTCACTGGATTAGTCAGAATTATCCATAGAAACAGGACCAATATGATGTGTGTATTATTTAGAAATTTATTTTAAGGAATGGCTCACGATATTTTGGAGCTGGCTAGTCTAAAACCTGCAGGGCAGGCCAGCAGGCTGGAGACCCAGGGAAGACCTGATGCTGCGGAGTCCAAAAGCAGTTTGGAGACAGAATTCCTTTTTTCCTCAGTGTTTTCTTTTAAAATATATTTCTTTATTGGTTTCAGAGAGGAAGGAAGAGGGAGAGATAGAAACATCAATGATGAAAGAGAACCATCGATCAGCTGCCTCCTGCACGCCCCCCACTGGGGATGGAGCTGGCAACCCAGGTATGTGCCCTTGGCCGGAATCGAATCTGAGACCCTTCAGTCTGCAGGCCAACGCTCTATCCACTGAGCCAAAAGGCTAGGGCTCCTCAGTGTTTTCTTTTTTTCTTTAATATATTTTATTGATTTTTTTTACAGAGAGGAAGGGAGAGAAATAGAGAGTCGAAAATATCGATGAGAGAGAAACATCAATCAGCTGCCTCCTGAACACCCCCTACTGGGGATGTGCCCGCAACCAAGGTTCATGCCCTTGATCAGAATCGAACCTGGGACCCTTGAGTCCGCAGGCCGACGCTCCATCCACTGAGCCAAACCGGTCAGGGCTCAGTGTTTTCTTAAGGCCTTCAACCAACTGGATGAGAACCATCCATATTATGCAGGGTAATCTGCTGTACTCAGTCTACTTAATTGTTAATAATATATAACAAATACAGCAAAAACCAGACTAGTGTTTGACTAAAAACTAGGTACCATGGACTAGCCAAGATGACACAAAAAATTAACCATCACAGCCATTAAATTCTGTGTATCTTCATCTTTAAATATTTCTCAGATTGGTTCCTTCTTTTGTTACCATTGCCTTATTTGAGGCTTGTGTTATTCTCACTTAATTAAAAAATATTTAACTATGTATTACACACTGTGCCAAATGCTGGAGATACAACTGTGAATAAAAGATAGATTGTGCTCTAGGGACTTTACATTCCAGCCTTTCCTTGCCGTCTTCTGTCTTGCCTCCTCCCAATACATCTTTGCAAATGGATGTCTGTGATCACTGCCTCTCATTTTAATGTGCTGAGTCACCTGAGGGACTTGTTAAAAGGCAGCTTCTGATGCATTAGGTCTGGGACGGCTTGAGATTTTGCATTTCTATCAAGCTTCCCAGGTGTTGCTGCTGGATTAGGAACAAACTTAGAGTAACTGGACTGTAGAGTCTCTCTCCAAAGAGATCACCTTTTTAAAATGTGTATCTGTACACTCTCTGAAAAGACACACAAGAAATGGGAAACAATAGTTACCACTGGAAAGAACAGAATGGCCGACAATTGTACATTCCCTTTTATAACCCGAATGATGCACTCAGTCCGTGTGCTACATATTCAAAAATAAATTAAGAAGACAGCAAAAACAAAATAAAGTATCTCCAACTGTTCGCTTTTAAAAACCCTGCCGTGGAGCCCAGCGACCCACAGGTCGGAACGCAGCTTAGCCTCTCCGAAGCCCTTCATTAGGAACAGTTTACCTGCTGAGTTTATCTCCAATTCACCCCTCGGTCAGGTCAGGCACCGCTGGTGTCCTCTCCACCGGAAATGCACCTGAGCAAACTTCACTGGATCTTTCCAAACCCCAGCTTCCGCAGCGCTCCTCTCCCGCCTCCTCCCCTCTCCCCCCACGGCTAATGTCGCCTTTTTATATGCATTAACCTCACAATGCTGCTGTCTGCCTCAGTCAGCACACTGAGCCAGAACTTATTTACGCGTCTATCTTAGCTCCTTGACTGTGCGGCCCTTGAGGACTAGGGTAGAGCGCATGCCGAGCGCTGACCGCGTCCCGAGGTTATTCTGCGAGAGAATGAGTCCCGCGCCGGCCGCCGGGGGCTCGCAGGAAGGGGCGATCCCCGAGGCGCCGTGCTCCCTCCGACCCCTGCAGAGACCGCGCCGGGCCGAC
>NW_005871157.1:4018006-4026154 GCF_000147115.1 Myotis lucifugus
CGGGGGTTGGGGAAGTCGGTTCACCGTTCCCGTTCGCACAGCGGACATGCGTTCAGAGCCCGGTTCGAGCGTGGGGTCTTCTTGCGTCCGCACCTGCAGCTGCGCGATCAAAGGGACCGACCGGCCGGGCGGGGTTGGACAGGCCGGGAAGGAAGCGAGGACCGCCAGGGTCCGGGCGAGATGCAGCGCTGCTAACTTTTCTGCACTCACGCTCCTTTCCGCGGGGCCCAGGCTGGCGGGGCGGCCTACACGCCGCCTCCTCTCTCCCGCCCCGCGTCGCTGGGCACCCGAGTGCCCCGCCACGCCCTCCCGAGCTCTCCGCGGCGCCGCCAGCCACGTCCCACGCCCCCTTCCCGCCCGCGCGCGTGTCGCCGCCGCCAGAGGGGGCGGGGCCCGGGCCCGGGCGTCCAGTCAGCCACGGTCCCAGCGTGCCCTGCGCGGGCCAACGAGAGCGAATCCAGTGACTCACCCCCGCCGCGCTCGCTGCTCGCTGGCTCTCCCCTCACACACGCTCACGCCCGGCTCGACATGGCGGCGGCGGCGGCGGCGGGGGACTCCGACTCCTGGGGTGAGGGGAAGTTCCGGGGCCGGGCGCGGGCCCTCGCCCCGGCTGGCACTAACGCGGCTCGCTCTCTTCCGTAGATGCGGACACGTTCTCCGTGGAAGACCCGGTGCGGAAGGTGGGGGCCGGCGGTACGGCCGGCGGGGACCGCTGGGAAGGCGAGGACGAGGACGAGGACGTCAAGGTGGGTGCGGGCCGGGGCTGCGGGCTGCGCCGTCGCGCGCGGGAGATGTGCACACCGCTGTCGGGCGGGCGGACTCTTGGGCCCCAGGGGCGCCGCCCGGGGCTTGCGAAGCCCTGGGTCGAGCGCAAACTTAGGGCCCGACGCTGCCCTCTCTCCCTCCGCTCACCGGCTGTGAGGACGGGCAGCGTGGCCTTTCGGATTTCCTCGGCGAGGCGGCGGCGGCCCTGCCCCTGCCCCAGCCCCAGCCCTTTGTCGGTCCGCGCCCCGGCCTGCATCCCACCCGCCAACTGGCGACGGGAGGTGACAGCAGCGGCGGGGCGGCCCACGTGCAAACTTCGTGGTCCGGAGCCCCTGGCCGCGATGAGGCTGGCGACGTGGGGATGGAGCCCCGGCTGGTCCCATATGGGACACCTCGCCACGCGCCCGCCTGTTCGAGCGCCTGTCTCCCCAGAGCCAGTCATTCATTCAGGTCCCCGAGGCCCGGTTGTAGAGTTGGTACAATTAGACAAGGGATCTATTGTGGCTTAAGTCTAACTTTTTCACGCAAGAGAAAGAGAAATAGTAAAGCGAAATAACTTTTCGCCTCCCTGCCCACACCCTGTGGTGAAAGGGTGAACTGAGTGCTGAAAGGGCCGGCAGTTACTGACCAGAAACGGGGGAGTCCGCAGCGACCGGACACCGTGAGGTTGACAGAGTGACATTCATCCTCGCACGAGAGATGGAAGATTTGGAGGTTGGATTGGAGAGGGGCCAGGGCATCCTCTCAGGTGTGACCCAGATTTACCCTCCTGGTTCATTGGTGAGCACTCCTGGGGGCTTAGCATATGGCTTCAGAAACACGACTATGGCGTTTTTTTAAAAGTAGCTTCAGAAGTCTCAAGCCCATCATGTGAAGACTCTTATTCATAAAGTTCTCAAAATTTTTAAATATTTGTGCAGATAAAGTTCTGTATGAATTGGAAAATGGTATTTCGTGGTTTTGGGTTCATTTAGTGAATGTTTCACTCCCAACTTCTACTCGTTGGCATATACTTAATTCTACAAGTCCTTCTGCTTGGGTTGAAAAATTTTCAGCTAGAAAATGACTATTAATACTTAGTACTGCTTTCTCCTGAGTCTGATGAGGTGAATGTACAATTTCTTGAACAACCTGAGGTTCAGAAATGATGGGAGCTTTGCACACATTGGGGTTAATAAATGAGTAGTGTTGTTGTGAAAGTACTTAGACATGGGAATGGATTATGTTAACCCCTTCGTTGCAAGATATAAGTTACTTCCCTACATTGTAGAACATTTTCTGCTTGGAGCATTTAGTTCAGATTTGCCCTTTTAATTTTTCTATGTATACTTGGATGCAGCAGTTAAGATACCTGTTAATGAAAATTGGAAATAAATTACCAAATGAGAAGAAAATATTAGAGAAATCTGGACAAAAATATCAGAAAATGAGGTTTGAATGGAGTAATCTGGGTTGATATCATGAAGTAAACTGCCTGAGATTATTGGATCTGTGGCATTAATCCTGATAAATGTAATTCTAATTCTGACCACTTGGAATTAATTTTGGAGATTTACGAGTTTAAAGGACTATAAAAGTCATCTCGCCAATTCACTCTTTCAATGCAGAATTTCTTTCTTTTATACAAATAGCTTATTTATTTTACATAAACTTTGAAGTTGATTTTGGAGAAGAAAGCTGAACTTGTCTGTTTTATTTCCAAGTTTAAATGTTGGATTATTTGTTGAGTTTCTTCAAGATTCTCATGATAATGATATCCACAGAATAGTTTGATTCCTGGACTCCAGAATGGACAGACCTGGGTTGATATTGTTGCCTTGACATTTTTTATATTTGTGATCATAAGCAAGTGTTTGATCTTTGTTTTAGTTTTCAATCTGTAACTTGTCATTATGGAAGCTACCTCAGGGGTTAATTTACATTTTAAATGAGATGGCAGGGGAAGCATTAAGCAGAATTGCCTGATACTTGGTAGGCACTCAGTAAATGTTAATTGTCTCTTTAAGATACTGCCTTTTTCTGGCTAATGGAATGTATGCTTAGGCTGTTTAGATCTAGTATTGGGGTTTATTTTGTACCACATTTTTTATTTCCTAAGCTCAGAAGGATTAAGTTCTCGCCATAGTGGCAGTTTACTGTGAATTTTATGGGTTGTTTTTTTTTAAGGTCACAAAGTTTTCTTTAATTATTCTTTGGGGGAAGGGACACCACACTTCTACTCAATTAAGAGAAACATTTTTATCAGCACAGAAGTCATCTTTATTTTTTCTACTTACAATGCCATGAATTCATAGGGAATGGGTTCCAGCAGCTCAGGCTCCTTCCCATTGGTTCTCACAGAGTGCTTCTCTGGGTGGAGCAGGCCAACGCTTCAGTTGAACCCAGGTACCTTTCTCGTTGGCTTCCTTCTTTTTCTGATAATTTTCCTTCACATGTTTCAGGAAGCTATCTTGGCTCTTAGAATGCCTAATATGCTCAATACGTACATTAATTCTCTTGGCAAGAATCTTGCCCTTAACTTGCTTGTTCACAAAAAAGCCAACTGCATGCTGGGTGACATTGTTCACTCTTCCAGTTTTGCCATGGTAACATTTGTGGGGCACTCCTTTTTGAACAGCACTCATTCCCTTGATGTCCACATTATCACCTTTCTTGTAGATTTGCATATATGTGGCCAAAGGAACAATTCCATCTTTTCTAAAAGGCCTAGAGAACATATAGCAGGTGCCTCTCCTCTCCCTTTGTGTTAGTCACTTTGGCAAATTACTGGAAGATGGCAGTTCCGGCCGAAAGGCTGAATTTTATATTTTGAATGGAATGACCAAGTTTATCAAGCAAGGTTTTGCTTGCTCAAAGGTTACCAATCAAAGTTGAATTTTCTCTCCTTGGATGGTAGTAATACCACATATCTGAATTCTAATGTTATAGTACCTAATCCTTTCCTAAGGAGATGCAAACAAGGCTTAGTTTCCATGAGATTGAGTAATCACCGTCCTTAATACAATATGTGAATTTTTAAAAATGTTTTCATTGATTTCAGAGAGAGGAAGGAAGAGAGAGAGAAACATCGATCGGCTGCCTCCTGCATGCCCCCAACTGGTGATTGAGTCTGAAACCTGGGCATATGCCTGACTGGGAATTGAACCATGACCTCCTGGTTCATAGGTCATCCCTCAACCACTGAGCCACACCAGCCAATATGTGACTTTTTTGAAGTCTTAAGAAGATATTGAGAAACAGTAAGTTTTCAGTTTATATCAGTATCTAGTGTTCAACCTTTAAGAATATAGATTTAGACTGGCTATGCATCCCAGCAGCCGACGATCCTGCTATGCCTCCCGCCAAGACCTCACCAAAATACTGTCTCAAATGGAACACGCTATGGAAACCATGATGTTCACGTTTCATAAGTTTACTGGGGATAAAGGCTACTTAACAAAGGAGGACCTAAGAGTACTCATGGAAAAGGAGTTCCCTGGATTTTTTGAAAATCAAAAAAACCCTCTGGCTGTAGACAAAATAATGAAGGACCTGGACCAGTGCTGAGACGGCAGAGTGGGCTTCCAGAGCTTCTTTTCGCTAATCGCTGGACTCACCATCACATGCAATGACTATTTCGTAGTACACATGAAGCAGAAGGGAAGGAAGTGAGCAGTTATTTTGCCCTGATAAGAGTTCTCCCAATGTGCCCCACAGCTTCCCCCTATATAAGAATTTCATGAACAGATTGGGACCCTTAAAAAAATGTACAAATAAATTCCCACCCCATTGACCAAGAGAAAGAAAAGCCAATAAAGCCAGATAAACTTTTGATTTTTATATTGCTTGTATCCTCTTGCCCCCCAATAAACAAGTTTCTTTAAAAAAATATATATATAGATTTAATGACATCTGTAATGTCCTGAGGAATGAAAGGAAAACAGGTCTTTGTTACAGTAATTTACTCCAGTAGTTTACTATCTTTTAGTAGACATTATAGCATTTTGCTGCACTTGACTTTTAAAATAGCTGTCTGACAATGGCAGAAGTGGTTTAGGTAAAACTATGGAATTGTTAATATTAGTGGAGGGAAAGCCTATGTTTCTTCCACTTAAAAAGGTTAGAACCAGGGAGCATACTTTCCTGTTACACTGGCTTTATTTTACTTTTCTTACTGTACTGATGTTATACAGAGGTTGTGGGAGGAATTGTTCGTTTGGTATATATTGCTGGACTCCTTCCCTGTTGCTGGAATGATATGTGGGCTGTGTTGACAAGAAGGCAGTGAGTACCTACCCACTGCAAGCCAGGATAGTACAACTTTTACTGCATTTTACTAGTCTCCCAGCATTTCAGTAGAACAGATTAGAAGCTAGATTTATTCAAAGAGTGTACAGTTTGTTTTGAGAAAACTGCTTCTGATTGTGTTCAGCGTCTCAGGCATTTGCTTCTATAACGTTATAGAATTTCTTAGGAAGATCCTAGAGTTGAAAACTGCCTGCATCATCCTACCCATTGAACCATCTGTTAGGATCCTTTATGGGTTAATAGCTTAAATCTGTCACAGTAAGGACATTTTTCAAGCATTGGAAATAGCACTTCTGAAGCAGGGGATCTATGTTTAGAGAAATGGGAGATTGTTGGGAAATATTCAGAAGGTGAGCATTTTGCCAGGAAATGGGTATCTTGAAGTATGTGTGTAACTTATGAAAAATTCCAAACATATATAGAAGTAGAAAGAAAAGTTTAATAAATTCATGGACAATCTTCTTTCTTCTATATCCCCAGTTAAAGCTCTCTTCCCCCAACCAGATTTTTTTCCCCCTGACTTGAGGATATTTTTCCATTGATTTTTAGGGAGTGGGACAGAGAGGGAAAGACAGAGAGAAACATCTATGTGAGACAAACACATTGATTGGTTGCCTCCTGATTGAGCCCCGACCAGGGCCTGGGCAGGAGAGGATCCTGCAACCGAGGTATGTGCCCTTGACCGGAATTGAACCTGGGACCCTTTGGTCCGCAGGCTGATGCTCTATCCATTGAGCCAAACCTGCTAGGGCCCAACCAGATTATTTTGAAGAAAATCCCAATTAAATCATTTCAATACCCTGGCATTTTTTTTTTTAAAAAAAAGAATATGTTTATTGATTTTAGAGAGGAAGAGAGGGAAACATAGATCGGCTACCTCCTGCACACCTCCTACTGGGGATTGAGCCCACAACCCTGGCATGTGCCCTGACTGGGAATTGAACCAGCAACCTTTTGGTACATGGGACAACACTCAATCAACTCAGCCACACCGGCCAGAGCAATACCCTGACAGGTTTTATAAATGAAAGTTTTTAGTTAGGAAGCATGTTTGTTATTGAAAAATACTTACATACTGTTATTGTAGTGCTGGAACACTGAAAATAATTAAGCTACTTGGTTAGAGTTCAGTGTCTTGATCTAGATCTTGCTTAGCCAGGAATTTAAAGTAGTATTGATTGATAACAGTTCAGAATATTAGACAGGCACTGAGCTGGAATTCAGCTGAGTGCTAAACCATGCATAATAGGATGTTAAAAACTTAATGAAATTAAATGAATGATTTGGTTTCCAGAGACCAGTATAGCTCTAAGATGATGGAAGAATCTTTGAACTTCTTTTAAAAACTGAACTTGGCTGGGAAGTCCAGCTTGACAGGGGCCATTACAGAGTTCTGAGGCCTCTCAGAGCAGGTTAGAATAGCTTAACAAAACACTAGCTAGGCCCTAGCTGGTTTTGCATTTTATCTGAATTTATTGTCGACATAGGCCTGCAGACTGAAGGGTTGCGGGTTCAATTCCGGACAAGGGCACGGACCTCATACCTTGGTTGCCGGCTTGATCCCTGCCCCAGTCGGATGTGTGCAGGCAACAATCGATGTCTCTCACATTGATGTTTCTCTGTCTCTCTCCCTTCCACTTTCTCTGAAAATCAATGGAGAAAATATTCTCTGGTGAGGATTAATAACAACAAAACACCGGCCAGTGAAAGGCTCTTTTCCTGCAAGAGGTTATGCTTTAATCCAAACTGAAGAAAAGGGGGGAAGAAGTATATGTTAGTGGGCTATGGCTATGGGGCAGAAAAATTTTACTGCTCTTGAAGCTACTTCTGTTTGACGATCTATAAATATATCTTGCTTAAGTTGGAAAGCATTTTCGGCCCTAAATGTGTTCTCTAATTGCATGTGACATTCTGTAGTTGTACATTATAAAAATGACAGACCAACCAACTACTGGCCGCATTGTTATAAATAAAAAGAAAGCAGGGTTTAAAATTTTTGTTTTGTTTTCAATTCTTAGTTCAATTGGGAAGCAGTTTTTAAACTTGAAAAGCAGCCATATCTCTCAGAGAAATGGCTCAAATGATGTTGGGTGTGTGTCTGTAGGAGAAGAGTATAGATAAGCAAGTTGTAGTTTATAAACAGCCTCTGTTCTGAGGAAGCTAGCCATTTTAGGAGATAAATTGTATGTAATAGTTGGAAGATTTATTGGCTACCTAAAATAACTTGGTAAGGAATTTAATTGGATATTGATAGGTAGTCTCTTGAAGCAAATAACCATTTAAGGCTTACTAAATTATAGACTTACTCCCTATTTTAAGTGTTAATTTTTTAGGTGTTTCTCTAGGAATCTTTTCTGCATTTTATCTGAATTTATTGTCAGCATTTACAAAGTCCTAATGTTTACAGAAAATTGGGCAGATTTAGACAATTCTACCTTACATTTACTTTTAGAGCACCTGCATATTTTATAACTAGGGAAACAAAAACTCTTTTTAAGTTCCTGGGGAAAGCTACCTGGCCTTTTGCTTCGGGGATTATATCTACTTGGAAATGTGACCAGTTCCTTTTATTTTTTTTTTGAGGATAGGAAAGCAAGCAAGAATTTATTGACCACAGCAAAAACTCAGGGCAGTGACACAACGAAGGGCATAGAAGGAGCAATAGTGCCTAGGCTGGACTGCTCTGGCTCACCTGGAAGTCAGAGAAAAGGGGGCCTTGGGGACAGGTTCAGGGGGTTAGCCTGGGACGAGCTGCTGCTGCCCATTGCTCCCCTGGTTGCAAGTCTCATGGGGTCCCTTACGGGTTGCCGTGGTCGGCAAACTGCGGCTCGCGAGCCACATGCGGCTCTTTGGCCCCTTGAGTGTGGCTCTTCCACAAAATACCACGTGCGGGCGCGCACGAACAGGGCGAATTGAAACTTCGTGGGCCATGCGCAGAAAATTTGGTTTTCGACCTGGGCGAGTCTTTTTTGAAGAAGTACTGTATGATATTTGGGCTCTGTTTGACTAATGAGGTTTGCCGGACCACTAGGTTAAGGGGATACCTTGCCTTGTGGGGGAAGGAGATGGGGGAGGGAATGGTGGAATCTGGTGTAG
>NW_005871157.1:4026633-4031739 GCF_000147115.1 Myotis lucifugus
CAGGCTTTCGTGAGGGTACTGTGTTACATATTAAGTCCTTTGTACAGTGCCTGGTGTGAAGTAAGCACTTAGTAAATGCTATTATTATTATTATTATTATTACTATCATCATTATCACTATTAGAGTTGTGAATATGCACTTCCTGGAAATAAGCAAATGGTCCTTTTATCTGAAGCACTGCCTAAGCAGCATACCACTCACAGACCCAGCTCTCCTGTAGTCTGTGAAGATTAAAGCAACAACATGTCTGGTAGTTAACTTTTATTTTTAGTTCGCTGGTTCCTTTCGTCTTGTGGTGTAGTGACACTTGGGTTGCGGGTGAATTTCCCGCCAAAATATAAGATGGCGCATTAAAATGCCTATATCTTTTGAAGTATGGGTTCGATTGAAATGAAATATTTGGTAATACGCAGTTACAATCGGCCCGAGTTTACACGTTTCCCGCACTCCACCGCAAATCTATATGAACCGAGTTTAAGAGGGCTCCCGCGGAGTACGCGCAATTCACGCGAGCCGACTTAACTCGTTTCCCGCAACCCAAGTGTTGATATAAGGACTTAAGTAAACCAGAAAGGTAATGCAAACATTTGCTCTCTAATTTCTAACTCTGTTATCTCAGATGTCCCAACAATGACTAGCTGGTTTTCTTTTTTTTTTAAACCAATAACACAGGTTTAATATTTTATTTTTCAATTACAGCTTACTTTTAGTATTACTTTGTATTGGTTTCAGGTGTACAAACATAGTGATTAGACAATCATATATTTTGCAAAGTGTTCTCCCCAGTATTTCCAGTACCCCTCTGGTACCATACATAGTTATCAAAATTTTCTTGGCTATATTTGTCTATGCTGTACTTTACATCCCTGTGACTATTTTGTAACTACAAATTTGTACTCCTTCCCCCTCCCCCAAATATATTTTTTCTTGATTTCAGAGGGGAAGAGAGAGGGAGAGAGAGAGAGAAAAATATCAGTGATGATTGATCAGCTGCCTCCTGCACACCCCACACTGGGAATCAAGTTCGCAACCTGTTCATGTGCCCTGACCTGGCTCATAGGTTGATGCCCAACCACTTAGCCACACTGGCCGGGCCCAATTTGTTCTTCTTAATCTCTTCACCTTTTTCACCCAGTCCCCCCAATCCCTAATCTGCTCTTGGTTTGCTTTCATTCTGTGAACTCTGAGCTATGGGTTCAATTGCCAAGGTAAAGTGATTATAAAAATATTTTTACTTTTATACAAGTTCTTTCTACTGTGCTGCAGACCTCATGGCAACCTTAATTGGGACTTTTTATTTCTTTGGTGGACATACAGATTTTTATTGAAAATCAAGGCTTGTGAAAAGAAAAAAAAGAAAAAAAGAAGGCTTGGTTGGCTCCGCGGCCACCATGTGGTCACAAGCTGGCTGCCCCCATGTGGTCACAAGATGGCCGGCAGGGGAGGGCAGTTGGGGGGGGGGGGGACCAGGCTAGCAGGGGAGGGCTGTTAGGGGTGATGAGGCTGGCAGGGGAGGGCTGTTAGGGGTGATGAGGCCGGCAGGGGAGGGTAGTTGGGGGCAATCGGGCCGGCAGGGAGCAGTTAGGTGTTGATCAGGCTGGCAGGGGCGAGATTAGTGGGTGATGAGGTTGGCAGGCAGAAGCGGTTAGGGGCAATCAGGCAGGCGAGTGGTTGGGAGCCAGCAGTCCTGGATTGTGATTAGGGCCTAAATCGGCAGTTGGACATCCCCCGCGGGAACCCAGATTGGAGAGGGTGCAGGCTGGGCTGAGGCACACCCTCCTCCCCCAGTGCATGAATTTCGTGCACCAAGCCTCCAGTATTTAATAAAATAAAAATAAAAATCAAGTTTTGCCCTGGCTAGTGTGGCTCAGTTTGAGCCCTGAAGGGTTGCCGGGTCAATTTCTGGTCAGAGCACTTGCCTGGGTTGTGGGGCTAGATCCCCAGTGGGGGGAATGTGGGAGGTAGCTTATCAGTGTTTTGCTCTCACATCGATGTTTCTCTTTCCATCTCCCTTCCTCTCTGTCTAAAAACCAATAAAAAATCTTAAGAAAGAATCAAGGCTTGGTCAGTTTATATATCTAGACTGATTTAGATTTTATGATCTGTCTTGTTATAAAACCAGAAGCGCAGTGTCATATTTAAAGCACATTAGTCAGCCTTTGCATCTTTTAGTAGCGTCAGGACTGCTTGCTCTGCATCTGCCATCCTATGGCTCAAATTCAAATCGTGTGTCATAGTGTGCCTGGTGGTTGCTTAGACAATGTGCAAGCTACCTATACATTAAAGCCCTATTTAAACACAGGGCTGTGTCTATCCTTATTAAACTTAAACCTTCTGAATTCTTTGGAGCCTTTAGAAAATTGTTTGATAATTGGTTTATTTTTAGCTCAACGACTCTTATAGGTAGAAAAGACAGAATATAGATCTACCTTAAAGTGTCCCACCCAAGTTAGGGAGTGTGTTCCATGAAGCTGTTTATCAGTTCTTGACTCCTCTTAAATATTGAGTATGCAAAAGAGTTCTTGTATTATTTATTTATTATTGTATTATTTTCCATACTAACAGCTATGAATCTAGTTTTGCCCAACCTTGCACTGTATTTAATTCAGTAACCAGGGTTGTGCTATATGGAATACTGCTTGAAATAATTGAGCCAATGGTTAGAATGTTGGATGTTTTTACATATGGGAAAGTAAGAAGGATAAAGTACTTACATTTTTATTTTAAAACTATGAATTTATAATGGGGGGGGGGATGAGGACACATTTGTAATACCTTAACTAATAAAGAATTAAAGATTAAAAAAACACACAAAACTATGAATTTAAGAGAGGGTTTTAGTTTTGGTTTGGTTGTCCTGTGTGGTGTTTTTCACTTTTATTTATTGATGAGAGAGAGAGAGAGAGAGGGCGGGGGAGTGGGAAAGGGGAGAGGGAGAGAAGAGAGATGGGGGGGAGAGGGAGAGAAGAGAGATAAACACTGATTTGTTGTTCCACTTATTTATTCATTCATTGGTTGATTTTTTTATGTGCTCTGACCTGGGATTAAACTCGAAACCTTGGCAAATTGGGATGATGCTTTAACCAACTGAGTTACCTGGCCAGGCTTGTGTTTTAATTGTTAATGGAAAAGCTTTTTTTATGGAATTAGACAATTTGATATAAGTTAATATGGAAAAAAAAACATGCAAGAATGGCAGGAAAACACTAAAAATTCTACAAGAGGAGACTAGCCCTAGCTTACATAAGAACATACTATAAAGTCTATGTAATTAATTAATGCAGTCTGGTACTGGTGTATGAAGAAACAATAGGTTAATGGGTTAGTATAGAAAGCAGATATAGACCAGATACCTATGAAAATATAGTATATTGTAAATGACGGGGATTTTTTAATAAATGATGCTGTGACAACTAGGTAACCATTTGGAAAAAGATAAAATAGGTCATATTTCACATCATACAAAAGAAACTCCAAATGGATCAGATATCTAAATGAAAAAAAGAATGAAATCATACATGTTCTAGAAGGAAATTCCTTGCTGTAAGAAAATCAAGAGGCAATAAAAGATTGATAAATTTTAGTGCATAAATGTGGTGGGGTTCATAGCACTTCATGGGGAAACACTAGAGGCATTTCCCTTAAAGAAGATCAAGGCAGTGATACCCATTATCTCTCCTGCTATTCACATTGTGCCCTAGGGGTTTAGCCAGTACAGTTAGATAAAATAAATCAGTTGTGGAGACACAGAATTGGTAAAGAAGAATTAAAGGTATAATAGCTCTTGTTTGCAGATGATATGATAGTATACTTTGAGAACCCTAGAGAATCAATGATAAAACTAAGTGGTAAATTAGTATGGTAGACTATAAAATTAACATAGCTAACCAATGTCACCTCAATAAATTCAATTAAAAAGTTTAAAAAAAACAAAAACAAAAACCACAAACAAAAACCTACTCTAGCCAGGTAGCTCAGTTGTTTAGAGCATTTGTCCCCACACGCCAAGGGTGCAGGTTCAACCTCCAGTCAAAGCATATACCAAAAAACCAATCCTATATAATAAAAGGGTAATA
Organism: Myotis lucifugus; assembly: GCF_000147115.1. NCBI lineage: Eukaryota > Metazoa > Chordata > Mammalia > Chiroptera > Vespertilionidae > Myotis > Myotis lucifugus. The sequence goes on from NW_005871157.1 coordinate 4,030,711, forward strand.
TGCAAATAGACCGAATGGCAGAACAACCAAACAATCAGAGCGTAATATACTAATGATATGCTAAGGCTGATCAACCACTCCCTATGATGTGCACTGATGACCAGGGGGCAGATGCTCTGACCGGTAGGTCAGCTTGCTGCTGGGGTCTGGCTGATTGGGACTGAGCGAGATGGGCCAGACACGCCCTGGAGCCCTCCCTCAGTTCCTCCCCGGCTTGATCGTGCTCCAGTGGGGTCCCTCAGCCTTGGCTGTGCCCTCTCGCAATCTGGGACTCCTTGGGGGATGTTGGAGTGCTGGTTTCAGCCGGATCCCACAGGTCACTCCCCTTGGGAGGGCACCAGACACAGGACTGATTGGGCACGAGCCCATGGCAGGCACAGTGGGGCCAGGATGAGCAGGAGCGGCAGGTCGTAGCTGCAGGTGGCGTTGAATTGCAGGTGGGTGTTGAACTGCAGGTTTCAGCCCAATCCCTGCAGGCCACCCAGAGGGACCCCACCCATGCATGAATTCATGCACTGGGCCTCTAGTGAATGTATAAACAAGTAGAACAACAAAATCAGTGTCCTTCTCACTCCCTTTCTCTTTAAAATAAAAACCAAAACCAAAAACTAATAGCTTTTCTATACACAACCAGTTAGAGGACATAAAAGGGAAAAAAACACAGCCCTATTTATAGTAGTAACATGGAAGATGAAATGCTTGAGAAATGTGCAAAAATAAAATAAAAGGAGAAATGTGCAAAGCCTAAAAGATAAACTTTAAACCAATCCTTGAAAGATTCAGAGGTCAACTTGAACAAATGGAAAGATAGTCCTTTTTCTTGGCGAGAACAGCTTAACATAAGATGACAGTTCTCCACTATTAATTTATAATTTTTAAAAAATATTTTTATTGATTTTTTTACAGAGGAAGGGAGAGGGATAGAGAGTTAGAAACATTGATGAGAGAGAACATCGATCAGCTGCTCTGCACGCTCTCCTCCCACCGGGATTGCCCGCAACCAAGTACATGCCTTGACCGGAATCTAAC
>NW_005871157.1:4031888-4041241 GCF_000147115.1 Myotis lucifugus
AGCCAAACCAGCGAGGCTTATTATAAATTATGCGGGACCAAAAAAATACCACCAGCATGTTTCTGTGGAGTTAGACAAGTTGATAATAAAGTTCACGTGGAAAAGTAAAAATGCAAGAGTTATTAATGGAAGTTCTTTTCTTTAGGATAATTGGGATGATGAGGAGGAGGAAAAAAAAGAGGAAGCAGAAGTAAAACCAGGTGAGCCACTGGGGTTTCTACATTTTTGGTTTTATGTCTTGGTGAGTATCTGGTACTTATGTTAAGACAAATGACAAAAAACTCACAAAACTGAAAATTTTGGTATTTAGAAACCAAACATCCTTTCATTCCCACTTTATTCTCTTCTCCCTGCATCTCTTCTCTCATCTCAAAACACAATTAGATTAGATACATGCTTTTTTTTTAGTATTATGAGAGAGTAAAGGGTGTGGTATCATAGTTGAATGATCTAAGTCCTGCCTAAAGGACTATGGGAAAATATGAAGGCAGGTGTGTGGATCTTAGGGGTCAGGTTAGAGAGGAAAAAGGGAGAGTTCCAGAACTTTCCCATTCTTATTTGCCAAGAAATCACCATATGAAATTGGAGCTGGGAGAGGGTTGGCTTCTTGAAGTATACAAGTATCATGTCTGTCTCATCCATAAACTGAAAATATTCAAAATAATTGATTTAAAAATTTCTTTACTTTTAGAAGTAAAAATTTCAGAAAAGAAAAAAATAACAGAGAAGATAAAAGAAAAAGAACGGCAACAGAAGAAAAGGCAAGAAGAAATTAAAAAGAGGGTAAGTACTATTGATTTTCTAAAATATAGAACTCTCACATCAGTAGTAGTACAGTGTCTTAACAGGCAACAGATACTACCTTGCAATTTGAGGGGCTTTGTAAAGACGTTAAATGTACACCATCAATAAGTTAATCCCAAAACTGAATTTGTGGTTTTTACAAAAACCAAACCTAGAAACTTTATGTATTAGAATGCCTTTTAAGTTTTCATAAACATTCAGGAACAGTTATAATTGTGTAATGACCACAGTCATATAAAAAGTGTCTGTTTCTCTGCCAGGTACTATATGTTTGTTTATTTATTTATTTATATTTTTTAAAATTTCTTTATTGATTAAGTTATTACATATGTGTCCTTATCCCCAAATTAGCCCACAAACCCCTCACTCATGCCCTCACCCCCGTTGTCTGTGTCCATTGATTAGGCCTATATACCTGCATATAAGTCCTTCGGTTGATCTCTCCACCTTACCCCCACCCTCCCCTACCTTCCCTCTGAGGTTTGACGGTCTGATCGATGCTTCTCTGTCTCGGGATCTGTTTTTGTTTATCATTTTGTTGTTCATTATATTCCATAAATAAGTGAGATCATGTGATATTTATCTTCCTCTGACTGGCTTATTTCACTTAGCATAATGCTCTCCAGTTCCATCCATGCTGTTGGAAGTGCTTCTTACTGTTTTGATTTTTGAATCATTTAAATGTGTTTTCTATTTAAAAAAAAAAAACACACACAAATTAATACAAGATTCCTGATCTTGTTCCAAATATTCAACAACAAAAACACATAGTTATCAATAGCATAATGAATAATCATACACATCACAGTTGTTAATATTTTGCCATATTTGCTTCATCTGTTTTTTGATAAAATAAGATAAATAACACACATGCATTTTACAATACTTCAGAGCAGCGGTTGCCCACTGGTGGTCTGCAGACCACTGGTGGTCCGTGAGGTCCAAAAGGTTGGCGACCGCTGCTTTAGAGGTAATGCTGTGTGCTTCATATTGCTTCACATCACATCAGTAGTCATGTAATATCTGTCCTATTATTAGTGATGCTAAAATTGATCACTGGGTTAAAGTTGAGACAGCCTGATCCTTCTCATAAAATTAGATATTTCTTCTGGCAAATAATCCAATTTCACATCAGCTTCTCACCCAATAGTTTTGTATCACTGATGATCATTGCCTAATTATTTCATTAGATATTACAGAATAGTGATTTTTCTCATTGTGACTTATCTTCCCTTTTTTTTTATTGTCTGGCTTTTTTTTCTTCTTTTGCTATTTGGTTCCTTTGGATATGGTTTGTACTAGAAAGAGTAAAAGCTTAATTCTTTTCCTTTTAATTATAAATTTTCAGAGTAAAGAGGGCTATAATAACTTCATGTGGTGAAAAATGAAGGACTTTGTGGATTTTGAGTAAATTTATGGACTTGGAGATTTTTATAAATTCATTGTGTTTTACTAACATAACAGTTTTTTGATGGTCAAACTGTCCCAACTTTGGCCAGTAGGAGTCCCTTTAAGTAGTTTCTAACTTTATCCTTTTGACAGGGACCCCATTAGTCTTTGAAAGCTTCCTTGTTTCTGATACAATAAGAAGTGCCAGACTTACCCGATAAACATTCTTCATTAAGCCTGGAATTAGCTACTCCTCTGAGGTTTCTTTTAGTGGAAAATAATATATAGAGGCCAAATCTAGATGCCTGTAGTACTTAGTGTTATTGTGATAGCCTACACCCCTTTTCGTGGATTAATAAGCTAGGAAAGTAAGGTGTATGTGTGATCATTAGTTCATATTGATATTTTTTCTTATTCTGACAACACTTTATTTTATTTTATTTTTTTACAATACCAATATTACTCACAAGGTAGAGCTACTGAATGAATTTTAGGATTTCCTTGCAATTCATTTTGAGCTTTGAATATGTCCTGCTAAGGATGTATAATTATGTCCTGGGTTCTAAAGTCATTTGAATTCTCTTCCCAGTGGCATTATGTCTAGTTTGGTACACTTTTTTGTTTGTTTGTTTTCAGTTTTAAGATATTTATTTATTTATTTATTTATTTATTTATTTATTTCTCACCTGGGAATCAAACCCACAGCCTTTTGGTATATGGGACGACTCTCCAACCAACTGAGCTGGCTATGGCTTAACTTTATTTATTTTTTCTTTAAATATATTTTTATTGATTTCAGAGACAAAGGAAGAGGGAGAGAAAGAGATAGAAACATCAATGATGAGGATCATTGATGGGCTGCCTCCTGCATGCCCCACACTGGGGATTGAGCATGTGCCCTGACCAGGAATGGAACCATGACCTCCTGGTTCATAGATTGACCCTCAACCACTGTGCCATACTGGCCTCCCATCTATTTTTTCTAATTTTTTAAAATTGTTTAAATTATTACATATGTCTCCTTTTTCCCTGATTGACACCCCCCCGTTGCCACTCCCACCCCCCAGGACAAGCCCCCACCACCCCAGTGTCTGTGTCCATTGGTTATGCTAATATGCATGCATACAAGTCCTTTGGTAGATCTCTAACCCCTACTCCCCTGCCATAAATCTTTATTGTTATTGACCCCTTCCAGCCCGCCCCTCCATCCCAGGCCTTCACCACCCTATTGTCTTTGTCCATGGGTACATACAAATCTAACATAAACCTTACTTTGAATGTACTCAGTTTATCTTAGGCCAGGTATTGAGTTAATATATATTTAGCTTTGATGCAAGAAATACTTGATGTCAACACTTAACTGTTAGACAAATAAGTCAAGATACTTCCCTTTTTCTTTCTAGCAAGTGTTTGAGATTTCCTAACTTGGCATAATGAACTTTCTCATTTCATCTTCTCCATGAGAAATAAAATTATCTATTTCAGAAGTGGACTTCTGAATCAAAATCCTCAAACTGCATAGGCATGGATAATTATGAATGACACAAATTCCCTTCACTTTTCCTACTTGGATAAATATTGTCGAAGATTTCCCCTTATTATAGTAAAAGCAGTGTGTGTGTGTTGTAGAAAATTATATCATAGTATATAGAAATGTTAACTGTCATCTCAGTGGTGTGTGATTGGGAAATAAGTGTTTTTATGTCTGCATATTATTATCATATGGATATGCCATACTTTATTTAACCATTTGGTTGTTGAACATTCAAGTTGGTTCTAAATTTAGTTGAAATTATAAATAAAGACTTGTTTCAGTATACAGTGTTAGCAGCAGAATGTGAGTGCCATTTTCACTCTGTCTACAATCTCAAATCTTTTTTTTTTTTTTTTACAATTTCAATTCTTTTTTTTTTTTTTTAAATATTTTTATTCATTTCAGAGAGAAAGGGAGAGGGCGAGGGAGAGAGAGAGAGGGAAACATCAATGATGAGAGAATCATTGATTGGCTGTCTCCTGCACGCCCCCTACTAGGGATAGAGCCTGCAACCCAGGCATGTGCCCTTGACTGGAACTAAACCCAGGACCCTATCCACTGAGCCAAACCAGCTAGGGCTCAATTCTTTATTTTTAGAAAAGGTTGTAGAAATAAGCTCAGTCTTCCTGGATTCGAATCTCAGCTCTTTCCCATTACAAGCTCTGTTAACCTGTTACCATGGGCAAGTTGCTTAACCTCTCTGTGCCTCAGGTTTTTTCCCTTTAATATTAGGATAAGAATATCTAAAATGTTTAGAAGAATGCCAAAATGCAGTATGTATATACTTTTAAGTGTTTGCTATTATTTATGATTACATGTGCTTATAAAAAAATTCATAGAAAATAGATGTACTGGCTCCACCTATCATGATTCCAGCCCTTTTAAAACTTCACTTCTGTATCATTTTAGTTAGAAGAACCTGAAGAAACAAAAGTACTAACACCAGAAGAACAATTAGCAGATAAACTGCGGCTAAAGAAATTACAGGAAGAAGCAGACCTTGAATTAGCAAAAGAAACTTTTGGTAAGTGGGAGATACTGAGGTTTCAAGTAATTATTGTGAAAATCTTAGTAGTTATGAAAGTTTAGAGAACATCTTTTTTGAAGAAACATATTACTGGCTAATTTAGGTATTAGCAGTTTTTATTCTCTTTATATTTGAGGTTTCAAATGAATTATGGTAGAGTGAGACGCATATTTAGATTTTTGAATAATTATGTTTTGAGTATTAAATAAAATATATTTTTCTAAACTATGTTTTCAATTGATTTTTTTTAGAGAGGAAGGGAAAGAGAGAGATAAAAACATCAGTGAGAGAGAAACATTGATCTGCTGCTTCCTGCACGCACCCCACCAGGGATCAAGCCCATAACCCAGGCATGTGCCCTGACTGGGAATCGAACTGGCAACCTCTTGGTTCATGGGTTGATGTTTAACCACTGAGCCATACCAGCCAGGCCAAATAAAGGATTATTAAGATAAAAAGTCATTGGACCCAAATAAAGTCTACCACTTTGTAAAATATATTTATCAACGGTGTGAAATTTGGATGGAATGTGAGGTCTGTAGCTTTGAGATTTAAATACCAAACTACCTGTAGGGCTGTCCTGTTGTCTTAATTAAGTCTGAATAAGACTTAGTATTGCATGCTAGTGCTGGGAGAGAGGGGTGGTATTCCACTTTGATTGTGCCTTCTTGTGCTCAGAGTAATTTCTTTCTGCAACCCTTCTTGGCCCTCACCATGCCCTATCTCTACCAGTGGTTCTCAACCTTCCTAATGCCGCGACCCTTTAATACAGTCCCTCATGTTGTGGTGATCCCCAACCATAAAATTATTTTTGTTGCTACTTCATAACTGTAATTTTGCTACTGTTATGAATCGTAATGTAAATATCTGATATGCAGGATGTGTTTTCAGGGGTCGCGACCCACAGGTTGAGGACCACTGCAGACGGCTTCCATTCTGTGTGCCATACCTGCAGCTATGGTTAGTGCATGAGATAAAAGACATGTTCAAGGTCTTAGATAAGTTCAGAGTGTCCCAAAAGGAGAGTTACATGGCACAGAGGGTAAAAGAAAGGAACATGCCCAGAGAAAGTAAAAGCTCTCATTTTAACCAAGTTTATTGTTGTCAGCTATTGAGTACTTGGTAGAGAAGATCATATTGAAACAGTTAAATAACTGGAAATTGAAACCTAGAGCCAAAAACAATCTAGTTTTCCCCTCATTCCTTTTCTTTAAAACAATCAAGCAGGCTGACTGTAGTAATCATTTCCTTTTTATGGGAAGTGTGACCTTATCTTTCACTGGGCCACTAGTAATCTCAAGAGTTGCTGTTGATGCTCCTGTCTGCTGGAACGTGCTTGCAATGTCTTAACTGCACTCATCTCATCACAGAGGGCACTCAGCCATTCTCTGTGTCTTCAAGGATGGTAAAAGCCGCCCATGTGTTTATTAAAGAGAAGGGTTTATGTGGTACCCATAAATCCTAATATAAGACACCAATTACAGATTAAAAGGCCAAAACATGCATACATACAGTCATTGTTTGGTTAATAGGATTTCAGTGTTGTGTTGTTCATATTAAAATACTGAATCAGTGGCATTGTTAACAACTAATTTAGACTACTGAGGACACAAAAGTGTACCGACATATTAATTTTTCTATTGGGATTTAACACATGGTTTGCTCCTGCTTAGCTTCTAGAGTTAGTTAGCTGGATACTTTCACAGAAACCATCGTTTTCTTTGCTTTTTTTCCTTCTCTCCCCACTTCACTCTGGGCTGTTCTTGGACAGATGCCTTAAGAGCACTCTTTTGTGCTAGGGACTCCTTTGGCATGGCAGTCTGCCAAAGCCTGTGGGCCCCTTTTTAATCTCATGTTTTTAAATGCATAAAACAAAACACACAGGACTTTACTTACAAAATAAATCTTTTGAAATAAATATTGAAATAGCTCTCAAAATATTAAAATAACTTTTGATACAATAATTACATGGTTCTTTAATGTACTGAGTAAGACCTAGAGCAGGTCTAATAACTAATGTAATTTTAAAGTAATAATGACTGTGAATAATGTTTCACGATATCTGAGACAACTGTAATGTGAAAGGAAAGTATCTGATCTCTGTTGGTAACAGTCAGGTTTTGTGTCTGTGATTTGTTGCCGGTAATCAAAATGGAAGGAAACTAGAGGTTAGTAAAAATAAAAGCTATAATTTTTTTCTCATCCAAATTCACAGGCCCCTTGAATTCTGTTCAAGGTCCCAGGTTAAGAATTTCTGCTTTAGAATGATGTAGCAGGGTTTTTCAGTTATCTAATTGGTTTATAAACTTTAAAAATATCTTCTGATATTTGCAGTGCTCCCTTTCTATTACAGGTGTTACTAATACAGTTTTTGGAATAGATGCTATGAACCCGTCTTCGAGAGAGGACTTCACAGAGTTTGGAAAGCTACTAAAAGATAAAATTACACAATATGAAAAGTCATTATATTATGCCAGTTTTTTAGAAGCCTTAGTTCGAGATGTGTGTATTTCATGTAAGTAATTCTAATCTCTAGCCCCTGCAGGTGGATTTTAGTAAGGGCACACTCAAGAAGATGGAGATTGACTTTTTGCGGGGCTGGGAGGAGGAATGCTATAATATACAGACTTAGTATTTACTTTTTAGTAGTTACTATGAGAATGGTGTTCTGCAAACATGCAATTAGTTTGAATGGTTTTGTTCCTTTTTGAGGCTGCCTTCTTAATGTTTTTACAATTGTTTCCCAAGGAGACATCTGAGATTTGTTGCCACAGCAGCTAATAGAGCACTAGCTTATTCTTTTATCTAATTATATCTTGAAAGGGGCTAGGAAGTGTCTTTTGGGGAAAATGCTCTCTGGGCATATAAGATTTTAGAGCTGAGATCACAGCAATTGTATGTTCCTTTTATAAATGAAGAAGCCTATGACCAGGTGCAAGTTGCTCAACAGAGCTAGCACCTATTCTCTGGGTCCATGGGTGTGGTGCTGTGCCCTGAGAGAGGAGTCAGTCACACATTTCAGAGGCTGGGTGTGGGAGTGACAACCAGGGGTGGTGCAGCACCAATACAGTAAGGGACTGGTTTTGCTAGTATTTACTGTTTTTAACACATTGCGTACCGCATAGAAATCTCTAAGACATACGCCAGGGACCGCACGTTTTTGGGCAAACTGCACGTTTTTTAAATCATCATAATGCACTTTAGGTGTTGTTTTTCAATAATTGTAACATTTTTATTTACAAAAAGAATTAAACAATTAAAGTTCCTAGTACTTTTTTAACGTATGGTACTGCGTAAAATATTTTCCTCTATGAAGAGGGACCAAACAAAATTTACATAAGTATCTAGATTCGCTCCTTTTTCCATGGGCGTGAAAAACGAGAACACTCGTGAGCGGTCCTTAACAGATGGCGCGCGAAACACGAGAAAACTCCTGAGCGGTATGAAATGTGTTAAGATTGAGGAAAAGGAATTTTACATAATGGATTTTAAATTGGGTTTTGAGAAATTATTACTAAGTTGGGGGTTATTTGATGAGTTATATCCCCAGAGTTGGTCTTTTCTGCATATACTATTTTTCCTGTTTTTGAAGGAGCTCCCTAATCAAAACTAGATACTTTTTTGGTAGCTAAAAACTGTTTTCAGCTTAATATTTTTATAAAGATAGGAGGATATATTGTTGTTCACTATAAGATGTTGTCTCCTGGTAGGACACAGATTTCTGAGATAGCTACTACTTTCATTCTAGTTCCTGTGCTAGAAAATGGAGACTCCAGGGGGTGGGGAGTTGTCATCTGTAGGTTTAAGAATTATTATTCCATGTTCATTCACTGAGCATCAAGGATGTTATGGAAGGGCATGGTTATCTGTATGTTTGGTGGGGAAAGGAGAATAGGAGGGAACACTGAGCTGTAAAGGCACTTAGTTTCTCTTTGGTTAGCATTGGTGTCTTGGTGATAACAGGTCATTATAAAGATAAATTTTTGTTGCTGAGTTTGCCATTTTATTCTGTACTAGAGGCCCCACACACAAAATCGTGCAGGGAGGGTCCTAGGGCCTAGCCTCCTGTGATCAGGGCCATCTTCTGCCTGTTTAGCAGTCCCAAGGCCGAACACCACCTCTGCTGCCGGCCGGTCAGACTGTTGGGATCACTAGCTCATCCCCGGCTGCTCAGGGGCTCAGGCCTGTGGAAAAGCAGGCGCCGGCGACTTCACCTCCATGTGCGTGCACCGGGCCGGCTGCTGATGGAACACGCTGCCCACTTGGGGCCGCTCATGCGGGCCGCCGCGGCTGCTGCTGGGGGCTTGAGGTCCTGACGGAAAGCTGCAGGGCACACCCGGCGACATAGCCCACCTAGGCCTGAAGCGGGCAGCGGGTTCCCCTCAGCGGGCTGGGCCCGGTGCACGCGCATTGAGGGTGAAAATTGGTGGGGGCCGCTTTTTTTTTGGCCGAGCCCCCCCCCCGGCCGGGGGGGGTGGGTTTTAAATCTTTTTAAGGGGGCCGGGGGGGGTCCCCCCCCCCCCCCCCCCCAAAAACTAACGGGTTGCAAAAAATGTGGTTACCCCCCCCCGCCCTCGGGGTGTTGGGGGGGGGGGGGCC
>NW_005871157.1:4041341-4061397 GCF_000147115.1 Myotis lucifugus
AGGCCTGAGCCCCCGAGCACCCGGGGGATGAGCTGGGTGATCCCAACGGCCTGACAGCCAGCCCGGTCCTCCCGCCACCCACCCCGATTCCCCCGTTCACCATCGCTGATCCATCGGAGCCTGCGGGCCAGGGGCAGGGACCACGAGGTCAGCCATTCTGCCTGTTCACCAGTCTGTAGTCCCACCCTGCCCTGCTCACGAGTGGGAGGGTGAGTGGGGGAAGGGACCATCTCATGGTGACCGGTCATTTGGTCGTCACAGACACTGGCTTTTTTTATATTTATATATATATATATATATCTCCTATATAATAAAAGCCTAATATGCAAATTGACTGAATGGCAGAACGACCGGTTGCTATGGTGCACACTGACCACCAGGGGGCAGATACTCAACGCAGGAGCTGCCCCCAGGCCCCAGGCCAGCCAAGGTGGGTACGAGCTGGGGGCCCTCCCCCCAACCCCACTGAGCGCCCTACCAGTCAGCCCGCAGAGGGAGGTGGGGGGTGAGGCCAGCAAATGGGCAGTGCCAGGCCAGCCAAGGCAGGTGCCAGCGGGGACCCCCCCCCCCAATCGCCCCGCCAGTCGCCCTGCAGAGGAAGGCGACTGGTGGCAGGGGGCGGGGCCAGGCTGGCCAAAGTGGGTGCGAGAGGGGGGCCCTGATCACCCTGCTGGTTACCCCACAGATCGGCCCTGATTGCCGGCCAGGCCTAGGGACCCTACCTGTGCACAAATTTTGTGCACCGGGCCTCTAGTATATGTAATAAAAGCCTAATATGCTAAGTGTCCGGTCGGCCGTTCAACCAATCAAAGTGTAATATGCTAATGATATGCTAAGGCCACTCAACAGCTCGCTCTGACGTGCACTGACCACCAGGGAGCAGACACTCCAACTGGTAGGCTAGTTTGCTGCTGGGGTCCGGCCAATCGGGACTGAGGAAGATGGGCCGGACACGCCCTGGAGCCCTCCCACGGTCTCTCCTTCGCTGGCCAACCTCCCACATCTCTCCCTGACCCCGATTGCGCACCAGTGGGGTCCCTTGGCCTGGCCTGTGCCCTTTTGCAATCCAGGATCCCTAGGGGGATGTTGGAGAGCCGGTTTTGGCCTGATCCCACAGGCCAGGCCAAGGGACCCCACTGCTGCACAAATTCGTGCACCGGGCCTCTAGTTTTTAATAGTTCTGATTTGTATGCCTGGCCATATGTCAAACAGGAGAATTACAACCTTTTCAAAGATATTGAAGTTAATGATAGATAAATTAGATTTCTCATAGCACATGGGAAGAATGTATATTTTGCCTTTACTTATTCCCAAAAATGATTAAAAGTTAGTGGCATACTTTTTCTTTTATAGTGGAAATTGATGACTTGAAAAAGATCACCAATTCACTGACTGTGCTTTGTAGTGAGAAACAGAAGCAAGAAAAGGTAAGAGCAAGATGTGTGGGGTGATGTGTATTTCATGAGGATGGTGGTGCAGGCATAACATTCTTGACAAGCCTGGGAAACTTAAAGGTCAAGCAGTTTACCAATACCATTTAAATTGGAATAGAACAGTGTGAGTGTGAGTGACTTTTACTTTTTTTTTTTTTCCAAACAAACATGTTCACAGTTTTGGTTTCTGAATTAATAGTAGAAATTGCCCTGGGTTGTCTGGGAATCTCCCTTAGAGAATTGAAGTTTTTCTGTGACCAGAGGCTTTGGTGTCTCTTTGAGGGTTGCTATCCCAGATAAGAAATACTTGGTAGATCACGTCTCATGAATTGACTCTCTTTTATCTTTAGCAAAGCAAAGCCAAAAAGAAGAAGAAAGGTGTGGTTCCTGGAGGGGGATTAAAGGCCACCATGAAAGACGATCTGGCAGATTATGGTGGTTATGATGGAGGATATGTACAAGACTTTGAAGATTTCATGTGACATTTTATCTTCTCTGGTGTCTTCTTTCTGTTGCCCACAATCCCTTCAACATGTAGCACAACTTCCTTTCCTTTCAGTTCTGCCAAATGCTACAATCAGAAGTGCAGTATCTTTTGTGCTGGTTACTTAACCCCTTGACACTTAGGTGCTAATGTGCAAATGAGGGAACTTGGATCTTGCTGCCAAGGGGTTAAAATTGGGAACCTCAGTTGCTACTAAATCATAGTTTTAAAAAACACACAAACTTAATAATGTTGTCATTGTTGCTATCTGATTCTATAGCAGCAGTCACTAAATTGGAAACAAAGGTTGCAACATGACAAGAAATTGTGTAGTATTGACCAGCACCAGTCAGTAATACAGCCTTAACCATACCTCCTTGAACTACTTCATAACTTGTCAAGAAAAGCAGTTTGCAGCAAGGGCATGTGGTGTGCACCTAGTATTAAAATTGCTTTGTCTTAAAATTGAGCGTGAGGATATTAAACATACATTGTGAAGAAGACTGCTTTTGTCAGAGTGAAGATACGGCGGCTGAAAACTACTAGTTTGATACTTAAAAATTGACCAAAACCCTCCACTTTGAAGCTGAAGAAGGTAAACCTCTCCGTTACTGTATTACAAGTTGTGGAATCTCTCGAGTGCACACTATCAGACTGTTCTACTGATGAATTGCTTCAGATGGGGGAGGGGAACCCTATCTGCTTTATTTGCCTGATTGAAGTGTCTGAGGAACAAATCTCCTTTGTTCTTCTGGGCTGCAGTGGAATAACTTTAAACAGGGTTTTGGCATTTCCTTTCCTTTATAAAACATGCTCAGCAAGCTGCACCAGTTAACTAGTTTGGTAAATTGTTATGTTAACAATTATGACATCTGCAATGTTTTATAAAGCAACTAATTTAATAAAATCACTATTGTGAGGACTTAAATTTTGTGTTATCTCCCAAGAGATATTTTTGGAGAGTATAGAGCACAGCTCTTGGGACTAGAGTTCTCTATATACTTAACAAAGCTTAATAAATGCTTGATGAGTAGTTAATAGCTTTAAAACAAAAATGATTTGTCAGGCCCTTAACAGGGTCACCCTAGAGCAACAAAGGTATAGGGCTGCCTTCCTCATTTTATTTATTTGGGGAAAAATTATTGGGTGGTTTAGTTACTATAGAAAGGCAATTTGTATGTAAGGTCTAAGATATCTAGAACTATTTATTGGAGTAATTGAGCTTATAACTCAGGTATGGCTGTGAGCATAGATTGAGTCATCTTTATTACATATATATTTTTAAGCAATTTAACCAAATTTGTTAAATGTTTAAAACTGTCACAGACTCAAAAGTAGGGACAGAACAAAATTTTTTTTAATTTCTCTTACATACAAAGGGGAGGGTCTCAATCAAAACTCTGTAGAGCACTAAGTGGAAGACAGGACCATCCAAATAATTTGAGAAATTAACAAAGCAGTGACTACACAGCAATAATTACAGCCAATAAAAAATTGTTTTAAGGCAGACAAGGGCTAAGATTTCCTTAGCAGTTAATAATGACATGCACTGAATTTAAAATCTATTTTATTATAGAGATCAGTTTCTAACTAATGGAAATGTATCATCTGTTCCTTAACTGTGTAAATAATATTAAATTCCTTTGAAACTGGAATCTGCAGGCACAGGTATTCTTTAATCAATATTATATCATGTCCTAAAGTAAAAGCCATTCTGAGGAAGATGGGAGTTTTGAACTTAATACCAGTATCTATATAAAATGGTACAGAGAACCATCACTTTTAAAATAGGAATTTCCTTGTGAAAACTCTCTCATTCTTGACCCACAGAGGACTGGTATGATCAGTTCTGGATTTTATAACTTGGACAACAAAGCTCCCAATGCATTATTCTACTGTAATCACAAACATCTGACAGTACCTCGTTGCAGTATAAGAAAACAGGCACCTGTATCAGAACCCATCTAACCTGCTAGCATGTCCTTTAGACAGCAGCCTGTCTGAGGGTCCTTCAGAAGCATATTCACAACATCATAAAGTTTATGTTCGTATGCCAGCTTGTAATACAAGTAGATATCTTCACAATATGTGAGTAACTTCTTCAGGTTTTTCACAGTCATATCAGTAGGCTGGTGTTGTTTATATCTAGACAAAGAAACAGGAATGTACAGGTTAAGATACTGTATGTATCTTGAGCGAGGGCTATCAGCTCTGACACAATTACCTACAGTGGAAGACTGACATTATTTCTTAAAAATGAGTGCCTTACTGCTTACCTTAATTAGAATAAGTTAATACTCCAAAGGGGACCTCTTGATGTTTAGGATTTTTGGCACCTCAGGCTAGCTGAGTAACTGTCCTCCCATTTTAAGTACAGAGCACCATAAGCAAAGTGTTTTCACTCATCTTTTTGCAAAAAGATCTTCCTGGGGATTCTTGACATTTCTTTGTCATCTCAAGCACAGGGATGGCATGTTATACTTAGCCATAAAATTATTACCCATGCCTTATCCAAATCAGGCATTTTAATACTTACTTTTTTAAAAAAAAATATATTTTATTGATTTTTTACAGAGAGGAAGGGAGAGAGAGAGAGAGTTGGAAACATCGATGAGAGAGAAACATCGATCAGCTGCCTCCTGCACATCTCCTACTGGGGATGTGCCCGCAACCCAGGTACATGCCCTTGACCGGAATCGAACCTGGGACCTTTCAGTCCGCAGGCCGCCACTCTATCCACTGAGCCAAACCGGTTTTGGCAATACTTACTTTTTTTTTTTTTTTTTTTAATACTTACTTTTTTGAAATCTCTTCAAATATACTGGTTCTTAATAACCTTTGCTGCTTAAATTCTTCCAAGTAATGAAAGTCTCCTTTAAGAATCACATGTTGGTATAGAATTTCAGCCCAATCAGGAACAAAGTCATAGGCCTCAGCCACAATAGAAGCCTTAAAAGAATGGAGGGAAGAACACCATTAGAGCCTATCTGATGTAAAGTTGAAGGCAGATAGTTCTAGAAAACTTAATGCTGCACACTCATACACTGACTGATCATTATCAATCATACTAAAAGGCTCCGTCTATCAGAATTGGTGTCAGTTTGACATTTTGCTTCCCCTCAAGTCCCAAAACACCGTCTTTTCTTCAGTGGATTAATACTAGTAAAACTGCTGAAAAACATCTTTTTCATACTAAACTGTAAGAAACAGTGAAAGGGCCAATTTCCTGAAACCATCTCTCATTACAGGACTGAAACCAGGCCCCGAATAGCCCTATTCCCTGTGCTAACCCCAGTGCACCATTCCATAAAACACTGCGGATAAGAGGTGCTTGCTGAACCCCTAGCAGGGATGTTCCTCTGAACCTCAACTGTCTAAGGGGCGAAAGTGTCTGCCTCCCTGCTGGCCTAACAATGTGTCTCACCATTCTCCAACCTTTGTCCAAACATGCTAGCAAAAATACTACAAAAAAAGGCAATTTGTATGTCAGCTAAGTCAGGAGAGCTGAACTGTCCTGGTTCTGACACTAACCCTGAGCCTAGACAAGTCAATCTTAGCCCCATTAGACAGGTAGCAGGAGAGAGGATGCTGGCAGTGCTGGCTAGGTTTTTCTTTCGTGCTTACCTGGTAGAACCGAGGTAGGGACATGATGCAGTCCGTCAGCCTGTGGCGACCTAGGTTGATAAGCATTGTGTTTTGGCCAGTGTTCAGAAAGTGAATCTGCAGTGTTAGCAACTTGGTGAGCCTGTGACAGTGCAGGGCCTGTCGCACGCAGGAATCCTGAGGGACAGGGTGGAGGGATGCAAAAGTGAACTTTTGCCATCATCTCCCAGTGAAGCCTCCAACAACTGAGCCCCCCTCCCCCTTCTGCTGCCAATTGCCCCATGACTCCCTCCCCCTTCACTTGGGAGAGCCCAGGGACAAAATTCCCGAAGGTACCAAGCTGCAAACCAGCCTAAACTAAGACCCCATGGTTACCTTCGCATAACTCTCAGCGGCATCCAGCATGAGAGTCAGGGCCTTCAGTAGCAGCTGCTTCAGTTGGTGCCCATTCTTGATGCTATCCTCTGCAAAGGAGTAAAAGAAATGGGAGTGTGCCTGACTCCCAAGGCTGGCTACTCCACCGCATCAGAGTGATCACCGGCTGGACTAGAAATATCCCAGCTCGTGTTCACAGGGAGCAGATATGTCTCACTCAGTTAAAGGGTATTGGGCCAGAAGTACACAGTCTGGAATAGAATTTAGTGCCCCATCTAGTTCTTCATTTCTTTCTGAAACATCAAGGCAGGCTTACATGGCATCAGCATACACATTGGTTCCTGACAGATGACCTGGACACTCAGACTACAGGGCAGACAATGCCTTCCAAATCCCCTTATCACTTACCTGCCCAGGTGGGGCAGCATTCAGTAGCTGCTAAACTGAGGTGGGTTTTAGTCAATACAATGAGCTCCTGCCCTTTTAAGCCCTAAGAACCATCCCTGAGGGTGCTACTGTGACCTCTGCTCACCCCAGGGCTGAGACTCAATCAGTTTCAGCTGGATGCAGGCAGCTGCCTCATGGTTCTCCCCGATTTCCCTGCACATGCTGAAGCACAGGGCAATCATGTTGTGCTTCTCACTGTCCCCAGGGCGGCAGCGTTTGATGTAGTCAAGTAGGGCTGTCTTCAGGGTACCACTCTGCCCAGAAAAAAAGGAAACACCAAAGTCTCAACTAGGGACTGCAAGGCGGGGAGGCCTGGCTGAGTCCCTTGGTTCTTAAAGTTCCTTAAACACCCAAGAAAAAGGAAAAGACAAAAATTAATATAAAAGTTTATGCTATCCTGAATATAAGGAAACAGGTACATCCTCTTTGCTGTTGGGAGTATGAACAGTAAAACCTGTCAGAAGAGGGAAGCCTTAAAAATGCACACGTGTTATTCTAACAACTCTATTTCTAGATCCATCCCTAAAGAAATAAGCAGGCAGAAGTGCTAAGATGGATGTAACAAGGATATATAATGGCAAACAATTAAAAATAATGCAGATGTTCAAAATAAGGGCTAAGAAAATACCTTGTAGCCATTTAAACTGATGTTGATTTGGGAAATATAACATGTTTATCAAGTGAGAAAGGCAGACTCATATTTGGACAGCATGAAAAAGGCTTTATTAAAAAAAATTAAGTATGTATGTTTATATGTTTGTGAGTATGTATGCAAAGGAAGGGCCTATACCGAAATGTTAGCAGTGGCTATCTCCACATGGTAGACACAGAGGGCTTTTTTCTGTGTTCTGTTTTCAAAGTGTCTTAACTTTGAATATGCATTACTTTTGTAATAAGAAAGTTATTAAAAGAATATTTAAATGTAGAAACAAAAATGCCTCAAAAACAATTTAAATACCCTTTGGGAGATCCTAAAGGTGTTCAGGACTTGTCTCCTGATGACTAGCTGGTCTGTCCTGAAACTCCACACTGAGGAGAATTTTTCTGCTTTGTCTCTTAATCCTGCGAGTTCCCAGAAGCCAAAAGTGTACTGTGGTTTTTAAATCCTCAGAGGTGAAATGGGCTGAAGCAATGACTCAGCCAAATAAGTGACTTGAAAACAGGCTCTGAGTGACATGCTGGGCGTCACATACGCATGCGGAGGACAGACAAGTGCCCAGAGTCCAAAGGCCTGGCAAATCTGGCCTTTGCTTCCAAGCCTCCTTTCTGGTCACCATCATAAACAGCTCCACAGCTCCCAGGCCCAGGCCTTGGCATTCACTTCCTAATAGCTCTCAGCAACACACTCTTTTATGGTCCCCTGAGAACTCCACTGTAAAATTAGCCCTCAGACATGGCCTTCCGAGCTGGTCAATCCATTTCTGCATGGCTCAGAAAAGGTTTTTGCCCCTGTCAGAGCAGACACTAGATAGCAGAGGCAGGTGATAGCTGAGGTGAATATGCACAAACTTATTTTCTTCACTAGTTAGCATCTGTTACCACATTCACTATCTGGTCTGAAATCTGTAACCTTACACTACTGGTTACAGTATAAATCCTAGGGAGGCCCTTAATTCCCTCCCTGCATATCCCAGGGGTCTACTCTGATTGGGGTTATTTCTGAGAAAGTGTAAGACTCCTGAAAGTCAGTACATGTCATCCTGGAGCTCAAAATACCATGCACCTACCGGATCCAACTTCTTCCTCATCAGCACTTCGAAGTAGTGCTTTTTATGCAGCAATTCAAAAATGTATGTCATCTCATTGTACCTTCCAATGCCAGTGAGGAGACGCACCTGAAAAGGAAGAAGGCAGCTTCCATCAGCATCATTTGGAATTCTCTGAGCCAGCCCATTGCCCTCATCAATTGTTTGCAGATGCCAAGCTCCAGGGGTAGAAGGGCTAATGGCCAGGCTGCCTTGCTGAGCTCCCTCTCCCTTGTACCCAACCAAGGGCCGCTTCTGGGGGATTCAGAAACCCTAGTCACACCACTTGCTGCTCTCTCCTCTATTGCCTTTAAAAGTGACTATTTGGGGAGGCATAGGAGGCTTGTGTTGTCAGCTTACTTCAATTCAGAGGTAAGAGGTAGGTCTGAGCCTTGTTTCGGGGAAAATACAGCTGTCTTAGCCTCTGGCAAGGGGGATGACACCCTGGAACATGGTAGGGAACCTCTCGATTTCTCCTTTGGAACAATCTGATTCTGACAGAACTTAGAGCCTGGAGCAGAGGGCTGCCCAGCTGGCTACCAAGTAGGTAGTGGTATCCAGAGCGAATTCCGTAAGAATCAGCCCTGGACTGGCCCCTAGCCTACCTGCTCTCTCAAAGGTTTCCCTAGGATGGAAGGTGGGGATGAGGGATTTACTTACCACCAGCCCATACTCCTCGTTGGGGGCCAAGTGGTTGTCTGTGAGCAGCCGAGCAGCCTGCAGAACTCGAATGATGCCCTCCATGTGGCATGTCAGCGTGAAGCAGTGATGGGCCAGAATCAGCAGCTCTGTGGCTGATTAGGTGGGGTACTGGTCAGATAAGATTGTGAACCCTGGCCACCCACCTACACACAGCCTGGAGAAGGCTCTTCACCAGTCCTCTGAGATCCCTGGCCGCACCAGCTCCAGCTCTGGGACAACTCCCACCCCCCAGATGATGTCTAAATTCTTCTCGGTGACAGTACAATCTCTCCCCAAAGACAGTCATGTAGTGACTGCACAGTGACATTTTGAGGCCAAGGCACATGAGAACAAGGAATCCTTGACTTCTAATGATGGAGACACTCTGGAGACAAACTGATAGAGTTCATGCCAACATGAACCCGAACCCGAGGGCAGTTTCTATCTCAGTGAAGAGTCCTGGGGCCTAATCAAGAGCCACATGACGTTCTGCACTTCCTCTGAGAGGAAGAGAGAGGGAAACACCGATCTCCTGCATGCATGCTAAACGGGTCGAATCTGCAACCTGGGTATGTGCTCTGACTGGGAATCGAACCCTCCACCTTTGGTGCACGGGTGACACTCCAACCAACTGCGCCATACTGGCCAGGGCAATATTCTGCACTTCTGATGGCTTTCTAGATTAACAAAAGATTTGACTACATACAAATTCCAAACTATTACACATAATCACTGTAAGCGAATTAAAAAGCCAACTGGGAAAAATGTTTGCAATGTTGAAGACAGCAACAGGGTTCCCAGCCTTAATACATGTGCCTTTTGGGTCTTGGTACCTGTGGAACCCTCCCCAAACCTGACTACTGAGCAATCTTGACTACTAATCCTTCAGGCCTTGGTTTGGACATTTCCTCCAAAAACATTTCTTGACCCTCGTCAGTCTGGCTCTTACTGTGTCACACCCCTAGTCTGGGCTCCAGGGACTGCTGCTTTATGTTCACCACATCCCTGGTTTTTAGAGTACTTAGCACACAGCTGGTACTCTGTACATACTGTTGAACTGGACTGAGAAGAGAAATAGAAAGCTATTTTTAAAGTAAAACTGTTCAAACTTTAAAAACTTATATTTATTTGTTCACTAAAGATCATTAAAATTCCCTTTTTGGGTCTATCAAATTTGCAAAGTGGAATGGGTTCCAGGAAATACTACTTTCACCTCTGCTTAAGTGGGAGTAAGAAGTGAACTTTTTTTCTGGAGTAAAAGTTGACAATATATATACAAGCTTTAAAAACATCATGGAAAGATGTTAATGACAGCATACTTTTGAATCACAGTTCATCTTAGGGAAATAATCATGGGTGTGCACATAGACTTGCCTATAAGGATGTTTGCCAGTATATTAAGACAGAAAATTGGAAATAATATAAAGTCCCACAATAGGGTCTACAATTTTTTTAAAAATTGAGTTTAGAGAGAGGAAGGGAGAGGGAAAGAGAGAAACATCGATGAGAGACAAATGTTGATTGGCTGCCTCCTGCACACCCCTACTGGGGATCAAGCCCGAAACCAGGCACGTGCCCTGACCAGAAATTGAACCGTGACCTCCTGGTTCATAGGTTGATCTTCAACTACTGAGCACACCAGCTGGGGCAGGGTCTACAATTTTTAATTACATATAAGAGAAATACTGTGTAACCATTAAATATGATATAGGATATCCTCGGAAGAGGATACACAACAAGAAATAAATTTTAAAAAATCAGTGTTTTAAAAAATGATATAGGAGAATATTCAATGGAAAGATGTTAATGACAGCATATTCATAAATTAATTATAAACAATATGCAAAACTCATTTTTGAAAAATAAAAGCCTATTGATTTGCATAGAACAAGATCAGAGGGACACATATTTCTGAATGCCTGTAATGAACTAGACATTGTGGAAAGTGAGTGAGCTTTTAAATCACACAGACTGGGTTCAAATACCAGTTCTGCCATTTAATAGTTAATCAACCTCTCTAAGCTTCAGTCTCCTTCTAAAGTGGGGACAATAATATCCACTTTGTAAGGTAATTTAAGAGTGAAATAAGATAAATATGCCAAATGTTAAAGGTTTACCTTTGTGTGATTTTAAATTTGGGGCTGCTTTTCCATACATACCCTCTAAACTTTCTTTAATGAACTTACGGCTTTCTGCCAAGAACTTATAAACTATTCTGGAGGAGTAGGGGTGAGAGCAGGAAGGATCCAAATTGAGTTTTGGGAAGACTAGCTCTAGAAGACTTCTTGAAGACCTGCTTGGGCCCAAAACATGTGAGAAAATGGCCAAGAACTTACTGCAGGACAATTCCCCATGGGGAACGGAGGAAATCTTTTCCAACAACTTCATGCCTACCAAGGTGCGGTCTTGACACAAAGTGGTTAGCTGAAGAAATGCCTGACTTTCTTCTGCTGGGGTGACCATCTGCTTCTGTCCTGTACAGAAAGACATGGAGAAAGGCACTGGTTTACCTGGAGACAGTTGAGAGAAAGGTAAGAGCCCCATGCTGCCCTGGCCTGGGCACCAGGAAGTAATGCTGAAGGAGTTCCCAGTGCAGCTCTTCTCTTGGCCTAGTGGTCAGCTGACACAACAGCAGGAGTTCATTAGCTCAGAGGAAGGCACAGCTACTCTAAGCATAATTGTAAAACAATGAATGAACAAAAAGTGATTACAACAAAATAAACGCAATGCATTCTCCTCTTATGAGTGCAACCTGGCAACTTGAGAGGGCAACATGCAGGACATATGAGCATAACATCCAAATCCTTAACACTAGGTACTTGTGAGAGTTGTCTGAAAAGCTGAGGAAGCCTGAAGGGAGGGTACCTGCTCCCTCTGATGGGGACAGTAGCTCCCGGGTCACCTCTTCGGCCACAAGGTCAGCCACCCTGTCTGGCTCCAGGCCCTGAGTGCTGATGAAGGCTTGGGCTCGCTTGCATCGGTCAGGCTGCGGAGAGGCCAAGATTGCTCGGAGTATGGCCTCACCATCCTGAGCAGCAACATCTGTGTAGGAACAGCCCAACTCCTGAAAAGAAGACAAGTCAGTCAAAGCTACTGTTAGGAGCCAGGAAAAAGCTAGCCCCTTCTGAATTCTGATGTGGACAGGCTGCATTGCTTGCCATGAGCAGGAACCTTAAAAGAAGCAAGCACTATATTCCAGTTCTTTCCACCACTTCACCAATGAGCTGGATCCAAGGAAGAGAGTCTTGTCTTCAAAAAGCATCAGGTAACTTATCTTGTATTGAACCCTGAGTTTTTCAGATGTTATACAATGTGAGAAAGTTGAATAAAAGGCAAGAGCCCCTTCCGTGTTGTTCCCACAACAGCTGCATAAGCCTCAATTTCCAAGGAAGCCTCTGAACCTCACCCAAGGCGAATGGCATTACTGCTCCGCTCTGTCTCCCGTGCTCGTCCCACTGCACTTAGCATCTACTGTTTTTCTCCTTCAGTCAGCACAAAGCCACAAACAGTTCCTGGCTGCACCGCTCCTGTCTTTAGGGTCATCATATTCCATTTTATTTTATTCTGAACTTATTTTGGGCTCCCCCTGACAAGGAAAGCTCCTGAAGCAAGACCTAAGATATTAGGGTCAGAAGGGACTCTCTTGGTCAAGTCACTTATAGATCAAGAACTAGGGTTTAAAGAAGTGAAATGTCTGGCTTTAATTTCTGGTTGGCTAAGCGGCAGCCAGGACTCAAGTCACCATGGCACTTGGGTGGGCATCCTCCCCATTATTTCCAAGAAATGATTTGTATCCTGACAAGAGCTCTACTCCCAGGTCACGATCATCACCTAATGGGCTGACTTGGCAATGTGCAAACTCTTCCTCGAGCTTCACGCTTCCCTCCCTCTCAGAGGGAGGTTCCTGTGGAGCCCCCCCCCCCCCCCACTTTGGCACTACCTTGGAAAGTTCATACAGACAGAGGACCCGTCGGCAGTAGTTCTTCCCATGGAGGCATTTGTGTGTCAGAGTTTCCAGATTAGTCACCATTTCATCACTGGGGGGCAGCATCACAAATGACTGACTCTCCAAACTTGAAGCTAGAAGCAAATACAGATTGAAGGTGGGGGGGGGGGGGGGGGGGTGACGAAGCTGGTAAGTTAAGGCCTCTCCTCAGCCCGCTATGGCTCTGCCTCTCTGCCCACAACTTACTGCACTGTACCCCCATCAGTCCCCCGGGTCTGGGTCCACTTGAACTTCTTTCATTGCCTTCTTCCAGGGAATCCCAGGCTGAGATACCTCACAGGCCTCATAGGCTACAAAAGACTCAAAGCCACCTAACGGGCACTCTAAAGATGGTCACCAAACTTGACTGATAGACTCTCCTCCTCACCCTCTCCTCCTAATTTCCCTTATCAAATAAGTCACCAGGTCTAGCTGACTGTATCTCCAAAACACCTCTCCATCACCACCTTAGTTCCAGCCTTCAGCACCCGGCATCTATGAGGCTGTCACTGGTCCCTGCTGCCAGCCTCCCCTTGTCCCCAGGTCAATCTTCCACATACTCATCAGGGTCTTTCTTAAAATGCAAATCATACAAAAAAAAAAGGATCATCTGGATAGATACCTTAAGGGAATAGTAAAATTAAAATCCACTCCTGATTAAAAACAAACAACAAATAAATGCTCTTAGTCTGAAATAGAAGAAAGCTTTCTTATTTTGATCAAGTGTTTCTATTAGGTAAAAAAGTAGATTATTTATATAACACTATTTCTAATCGCAAAAACAAAATTGAAAATTTAAATCTGTATCAATAAAGCGTTGTTAAATAGTAGTATATCTGCATAGAATACTCTGCGGCCATTAAAAAGAATGAGGCCATCCTCACTTTGGCAGCACATATACTAAAATTGGAACAATACAGAGAAGATTAGCATGGTCCCTGCGCAAGGATGCCATGAAAAAAAAAAAGAAAAAAAGAATGAGATCAATCAATCTGTGAACTGAAAAAAAATGTAGAACAATGTAATTTTATTTTCGTAAGAAAGAAATAGTGTGTGTGTGTGTGTGTGTGTGTGCATGCGCACTGGCACACACAAGCCCACAAGTATAAAACAATGCATGCCAAGCAAGTAAATACTTATTTTAGGGAATTTGGTGGGGGTGGTGTTGAATGGGTAAATGATTTCACTTTATGCATTTATGTATTGTGTTATTTGCTACACTAAACATGTAATACTTTTGCATTTAAGACATTATCCATTAAAAAATAGACTTTAGCCCTAGCCACTCTGGCTCAGTAAACAGAGAGTCAGCCTGCAGACTAAAAGGTCCCAGGTTCGATTCTAGTCAAAGGCACATGCCCAGGTTGTGGGCTCGATCCTCAGAAGGGGACGTGCAAGAGGTAGCCAATCAATGATTCTCTGTCATCATTGATGTTTCTAGCTCTCTCTCCCTCTCACTTCCTCTCTGAAATCAATAAAAGCATATTTTTAAAAATACACTTTAAAGACCAAAGTAAAAAGCAACTCAGACCATGTTATTCCCCCATTTAAAATCCTTCTTCGGGGGTTCCAGTTCTAGGTAAGGAGATCACTCCACCCTTCTCTCCCACTGAACTCAACATAAAACCTGGACACTGCATGCAGCACCATACAAGGACTCTGAAATGGAAACAGCAGCCGGTGGAATGCAGATAACCAGAATTACCACTTTCTTCCCCTCTAGTAACCGCCAGCCTGAAGGCAGTGCCACCTAAAACCTAGAACTGAGCATTAAGGCTCACAGAGAGAGTGTGCTCCCCAGGAAAAGCCCTCTAGTATGGGCGCAAGGAGTAGGAACAGGAACTCCTAATGCTCATTCTCTCTCATCTCAGCTCCTAAGCAACCATTTGGCCTTGGTGACAGAGGCTGACGCAGCAGGTGGCAAGAACCAAAACTCAGAAAGGAACCTTTGAGGATCAGAGGAGCTCTGGTCTCAAGAGGGTGGAGTGATCCTGTTCCTTTTTGCATTAGCCACCCCCCCCCCCCCCCCGTAAGGTGGCCCTGGATGCAGTCAAATTCAGGGAAGTGCATGGCAGAATGGGGTAACTAAATTCCAGCTTTTGGCCAGAGGACTGAAAAGGGAAGGCTCAGAAAACCAGAAAGCACTTGGGAGAGAGATTCAGGAAAGCAACATGAAGGTGTTTATAAAACTGAATTAACAGATAAACCACTGCCCAGGTCATAGACTGACCTGAGGATCGTACACACATGGATGGATCTGAATAGTATCACAAAGAATTTGAAAAGTGCACTGGGTTGGCCCACAGAAAGTGGGTCGGAACCTGTAGCCTAAACCTAACCAGGTCAAACGCCTGCTAAAAAAATATCAAAATTCTTCATAGGATTTAAATTAAGACTCAGAGTCTCATATCATACTATTCAAAATGTTTAAATGCAACACAAAATTACTCAACATACAAATATACAGGAAAATCTCAACTCATGTGAGAAAAGACAACAGATGACAGAGTACTAAAATGACACAAATGTTGAAATTGTCTGATTAAGATTAAAGCAACTAGCCCAGCTGGTGTGGCTCAGTGGTTGAGCATCAACCTAAGAACCAGGAGGTCATGGTTCGATTCCCAGTCAGGGCACATGCCTGGGTTGTGGGCTTGATCACCAGTGTGGTGTATGCAGGAGGCAGTCGATCAATGATTCTCTTTCATCATTGATGTTTCTCTCTCTCTCTCTCTCTCTCTCTCTCTCTCTCTCTCTCTCTCTCTCTCTCCCTTCCTATCTGAAATCAATTCAAAAACAAAAAGATTAAAGCAGCCACTATACAAATGTCCCAACAAGCAATTATGACTGCTCTATGATAAACAGAAAAACAAAGTCTCAGCAAATAAATAGAAGGTGTAAAGAATAAAATGGAAATTTAACACTGAACAATAACTGAAATTTAAAAATCACAGAAATGAAAACACTCAATAGCAGAATAAAAATGCCAGAGAAGTCTGGCTTGCTGGTGTTGCTCAGTGGTTGGGTGTCGACCCATGAACCAGGTCATGGTTCGATCCACAGTAGTGTGGGAGGCAGCCGATAGATGATTCTCTCTCATCATTGATGTTTCTATCCCTCTCCCATCCTCTCTCTGAAATCATAAAAACATTTTTTTAAATGCTAGAGAAAACAGTCAGTGAAACTGAAGACAGATGAACAGAAATTATCCAATCTGAACAATAGAGAGAGAAAAAAAAAAGAAAAACTGAACAAAGCCTCAGGGACTTGTGAGACACTAATAAAAGTTCTAAGATTCATGTCCCAAAAGGATAGGAGTAAGAGTATGGTGCTGAAAAAAGTATTTGAAAAGGTAATGTCTTAAAACAACCTAAATTTGGTGGAACTCACAAAACTACATGTTCAAGAAGCTTAGTGAACCCCAAATCAGATAAATACTAAGAAATACATGCCCAGCCACATTATAATCTAACTGCTGAATACCAAAGACAGAAAAACATCTTGAAAGCAACCAGAGAAAAATGCATTATTTATATGGGAAAAAAAGAATTCAAATCACTGCACATTATTCATCAGATACCATGGAGGTCAAAAGGAAGTGGTACAAAAGATGGCAGTATAGGTAAACGCCGGTACTCGCTGCCTCCTACAACCACATCAAAATTACAACTAAAATACAGAACAACTATCATTCAGAACTGCCTGAAAGCTGGCTGAATGGAAGTCCTACCACTAGAGGAAAAAAAAAAGAAGTCCTGCCCTAACCGGTTTGGCTCAGTGGATGGAGCAACAGCCTGCAGATTGAAGGGTCCCAGGTTCGATTCTGGTCAAGGGCATGTACCTTGGTTGCAGGCACATCCCCAGTAGGGGGTGTGCAGGAGGCAGCTGATCGATGTTTCTCTCTCATCGATGTTTCTAACTCTCTATCCCTCTCCCTTTCACTCTGTAAAAAAATCAATAAAATATATTTAAAAAAAAGAAAAGAGAGATTTTTTTTTTTTTTAAAGAAGCCCTACAACTAGACTGGTAGGAAGGGTGGAAAGGTGGAATAGGCTGATTTGGCACCCACATGGGCCATTTTTTTAATCCAGAGGGAGATTGTCCCTGCTGAGGCCACCATGAGGAGCAAGGGGTCCCAGCCCCACACCAGACCCCCAGCCCAGGGTCCCAGACTAGGAAGAGAAATCCCCGTAACTTCAGGCTGTAAAAACCAGTGAGGATTGTGGCTGCAGGACACGGAGGCTGCTGGAGACCCAGGTGTCCCTCTTAAAGGGCCAGACACAAATTTACTCAGACTCACTTCCTCTGAGATCTAGGGCCCTGAGTCACTGGGGAACCCAGACACATAGGAGGAGGAACTGGATTGTCTGGCATCAGGACAGGAACTTGGGGGCGGCCTTCTACCAGATGGAGATGCTCGCAGGGGTCATTGTTCCTATGCTGAGACCTCCCCCGTCCCAAGGCTGACTGGCAACCATATCTGAGTCGCCATCAACCTGGAGAACACTGTTTGCTCTACCATGGTGATTCTCTGAGACCCCGCCCCATCCAATTTGCAACCCCACCCAAGCCGTTTGCAGCAGCTTTTCCACATAAATTGCCTGTCCTGGCTCAGACTTCAGACTTTGCTAAATCTCTCAAACAAGCTGCAGCTGGTGTGAGGGTGCCCCAAATCTATCAATAAAAGGCCCAAGACCTGGCACTAGTACCAGCCTACCTTGCTTCACAGCTGGGCCTCACCTGGGCACTTCTTAGCCCAATACAAAAGCAGCCATCTGCAGATCTCTCTGTAGCTCCTGCTGGGTGGCCCTCGGAAGTGACTAACTTTGCACCTCCCTTCAGACATAACAGATTACAACTCTATATATTCACAAGCAACACAATCAAGGGGCAGACTCAGTGAGTACCAAAGCCCTACTGAAGGAAGTCCTGCTCCATAAGGGTGTTTCCTGCATAGCAGCTCTCCCACTGTAGCCACAGCTGGTCCTCACAGCCAATTGTCCTGGAAGTAAATTCCTCCCAGTGATGCCAACAGCAATCAAAGCTCAACTACAAGACTGCACACAGCCCACAGAAGTACATCTAGAGGGCCCAGCTCAGGTGCCTGGAGAGACTGAGACCCTGGGCACTACAGGACACCTACTACACAAGGCCACTCTACCAATTCCAGGAGACATAGCAGCTCTACCCAAACAAACACAGGGAAGCAGCCAAAATGCAGAGACAAAGAAACATTACACAAATGAAAGTAATGGAAGAAAGCAAACTACTGGATACAGAGTTCAAAACCATGGTTATAAGGTTACTCAAGGATCTTCAAGGAACTTAGACTTTCAAGGATCTTAGTCAGAATTCCAAAGACATGGAAAAGGACCATTCAGAAATTAAGCATACACTAATTGAAACAAAGAATAATTTACAGGGATTCAACAGTAGAGTAGAGGATTCAAATCAACAATATGAAATATGAGGAAGCAAAAAACACCCAATCAGAAGAGAAAAATAAAAAGAATCCAAAAATATGAAGAGAGTGTAAGGAGCCTCTGGGACAACTTCAAGCATAGCAACATTCGCATTATGGGGGTGCCAGAAGAGAGAGAGCAAGATATTGAAAACCTATTTGAAGAAATAATGACAGAAAACTTCCCCTACCTGGTGAAAAAAATAGACTTACAAGTCCAGGAAACTCAGAGAGGCCCAAACAAGAGGAACCCAAAGAGGACCACACCAAGACACATCATAATTAAAATGCCAAGGGCTAAAGACAAAGATAGAATTCTAAAAGCAGCAAGAGAAAGAGAGCGCCCTTGTCAGTTAATTTCTCAACAGAAACTATACAGGCCAGAAGGAAGTGGCAAGAAATATTCAAAGTGATGAATAGCAAGGACCTACAACCAAGATACTCTACCCAGCAAAGCTATCATTTAGAATTGAAGGTCAGATAAAGAGATTCATAGAAAGAAAAAGCTAAAGGAGTTTATGACCACCAAGCCAGTATTACATGAAAAGTTGAAGGGTATTCTTTAAGAAGAGGAAGAAGAAGAAAAAGATAAAAAATATGAACAATAGCCCTAACCAGTTTGGCTCAGTGGATAGAGTGTTGGCCTGCGGACTCAAGGGTCCCAGGTTCAATTCTGGTCAAGGGCATGTACCTTGGTTGTGGGCACATACCCAGTAGGGAGTGTGCACAAGGCAGCAGATCGATGTTTCTCTCTCATCGATGTTTCTAACTATCCCTCTCCCTTCCTCTCCGTAAAAAATCAGTAAAATATATATAAAAAACATGAACAATAAAATGGCAATAAATACATATCTATCAACAATTGAATCTAAAAATTCAAAATAAACAAATAAGAAATCGAATGAACAGAATAAATTGGTGAATAAAATAGAATCAGGCATGGAAAAGGAACAGACTGACAATTCTCAGAGGGAAAGGGGGTAGGGTGTGGGAAGAGATTGAACAAAGATCTTATGTGTATCTATGCATTACCTATGAACAGACAATGGGGTGGCAAAGGCCTGGGGTGGGGCAGGAACTGGGTGGAGAGGGGAAAAAAAGAGGGACATCTGTAATACTCTCAACAATAAGGATTTAGAAAAAAAAAGGAAGTGGTACAGCCCTAGCTGGTTTGGCTCAGTGGATAGAGCACTGGCTCACAGACTAAAGGGTCCTGGGTTCGATTCTAGTCAACGGCATGTACCTTGGTTACAAGCTAGATACCCAGCCTTGGTTGGGGCACATGTGGGAGGCAACCAATTGATGTGTCTCTCTCACGTTGATATTTCTCTCTCTCTGTCTCTCCACCTTGCTTCCACTCTCTCTAAAGATCAATGGAAAAATATCCTCAGATGAGGATTGGGGTGGGGGGGGGGGGAAGGAACTGGTAAAACATTATTAGGTGCTGAAAAAAAAATAATGAATTTAAAAATATATATATCTTATTGATTTTTTACTGAGAGGAAGGGAGAGGGATAGTTAGAAACATCGATGAGAGAGAAACATCTATCAGTGCCTCCTGCACACTCCCTACTGGGTATGTGCCCACAACCGAGGTACATGCCCTTGACCAGAATCAAACCTGGGACCCTTGAGTCCGCAGGCCCACGCTCTATCCACTGAGCCAAACTAGTTAGGGCAGTGGTCGGCAAACTGCGGCTCATGAGCCACATGCAACTCTTTGGCCCCTTGAGTGTGGCTCTTCCACAAAATACCGATTTCTACGGATGGACCACAAAGTTTCAATCGCACTTTATGTGTGTGCCCGCACGTGGTATTTTGTGGAAGAGCCACACTCAAGGG
>NW_005871157.1:4061497-4068457 GCF_000147115.1 Myotis lucifugus
ATGAAAGTGAAATAGAGACATCCTCCTATATAATAAGAGCGTAATGTGCAAATTGACCAACCAGCAGACCGGTCGCTATGACACGCACTGACCACCATGGGCAGATGCTCAATGCAGGTGCTGCCCTCTGGTGGTCAGTGGGCTCCCACAGGGGGAGCGCTGCTCAGCCAGAAGCCGGCCCACGGCTGGCGAGTGCAGCGGTGGTGGCAGGAGCCTCTCCCGCCTCTGTGGCAGTGCTAAGGATGTCTGACTGACGGCTTAGGCCCGCTCCTGGTGAGCGGGCCTAAGCCATCAGACATCCTCCAAGGGCTCCCGGACTGTGAGAGGGCGCAGGCCAGGCTGAGGGACCCACTCCCCCAGAGTGCACAAATTTCATGCACCGGGCCTCCAGTTCTTATATGAAGAAAAACTAATGAAGAAAATCAAAGAGAATCTGTCACTAACAGACAACTCTAAAAGAATTACTAAGAGAACTCCTTTAAACAGAAGAAAAAAGAAATCAGAAGGAAACTTGAAACATCAGGAACGAGGGAAGAACAATGAAAGTAGTAAATATGGCCCTAACCGGTTTGGCTCAATGGATAGAGTGTCGGCCTATGGACTGAAAGGTCCCAGGTTTGATTCCGGTCAGGGCATGTACCTTGGTTGCGGGCACATCCCTGGTAGGAGGTGTGTAGGAGGCAGCTGATCGATGTTTCTCTCTCATCGATGTTTCTAACTCTCTATCCCTCTCCCTTCCTCTCTGTAAAAAAATCAATAAAAGAAATATATATATATAGTAGTAAATATCTTAGTAAATATAATAAATTATTTTCTCCTTGAGTTTTTAAAATATACTTTTTGGTTGAAAGCAAAATTTATAGCATTGTTTGATGGGTTTCCAATGTATGTAGATATGCAATTTGGATATAAAGGGAGAGAAATAAAGTGATCTACATGTGGTAAAGTTTCTGCATTCCAGCTGAAGTGGTAAAATACCAACTTTAGCCAAATATATGGTGAAGGAAGATGATTTGACTTTGGATTGTGGGTACACAATACAATATACAGATGATATATCATAGAAATGTACACTTGAAACCTATATGATCCTATTAACTAATGTCGCCCCAATATATCTAGTAAAAAATACTGACTTTAAGTAGACTGGAACGTTAAAAATGTATAATGTAATCCCTAAAGCAAACAATTTAAAAGACTATGCAAAAATATAAAGTTACAATAACTAAAATGGAAGACTAAATTTAAAAAAAAATGTTCATAATTAAAAATCTTTCAAAACGGAAATTTTAAGGTACAGACTGTTTTACTGGTAAATTCTATTGAACATTTAAAGAAGAAATAACACCAATTCTACACAATGTTTTCCAAAAAATAGAAGAGTTGGAAGAACTTTCCAACTCATGAAACCAGCATTGCCCTGATACAGAAATGAAACAGTAAGAAAAGGTACAGATTAATATTGCTCATAAACATAAATACAAAAATTCTCAAATAGCAAACTGATTCCATTAATATATATCAAAAAGAATAATGCACCATGATCAATTGGGGTTTATCCTGGGAATGCACAGCTGGTTCAATATGAAAAAAATCAATTAATGTAATCTACCATATTAATAGTCTAAAGAAGAAAACGTGATCATATCAATGGATGCAGAACAAACATGACAAAATTCAACACTGATTCAAAACTCTCAGCATACTAGGATTAGAAGGAAACATATTCAACATAACAAAGCACATCTTCAAAACATCTACAGCTACTATCATACTTAATAATGAAAGACTGAATGCTTTTTCCCTAAGATCAGTAGCAAGGCAAGAATATCCACTCTGACCACTTCTATCCAACATACTGGAAGTCCTAGCCAGTAAAATAAAGCAAGAAAAAGAAACAAAAGGCATACAGATTGGAAAGGAAGAAATAAAATGGTCTCTATTTCATGACATGATTTTCTCTTAGAAAATCCCAAGGAATCCAAGTAAACCCCTAAAGCAAGCAAGTTTAGCAAGGTTGCAGGATATAAGGTTAACATAAAAGTTAACCATATTTCTATACACTATCAATGTACAACTGGAAACATGATTATTGTATAGAATAAAGTTCAATGAACTAATTACAAGTCAGATGGAGTCCCTCTAATTTTGATACACAGCTAGTTAAAAGACATAAGTGTTTCTATTTCATCAACTAGTTAATTAACTAGCCTATGGATTACCTAGAAAAGAGTTGCTATCCTTTTAACAGTGTAAATGTTATCTCAAAAGAGACCCTTTGCTTTCTGGAAAGAGTGCCAACACACTGGTTAGGACTGAGGGCAGTTTGATCTCCTTTACTTACTGCTTGAGACTTTCCTTAGAGGAATGCGAGGTTCTTTTTCTTCCTCCAGCAGCTCAGCACTTTGTAGGAGAGCATGGATCTCTGGCTGTAGGTCATCCACACTAGCTTCCCCTGAAGCCAGTGCTCTGCAGTGCAGTACCAAGGCAACATCTTGGTTATAGAAGTGGAAGTACCGGCATACTCGACTGGCTTCATGCACACAGCCATCATCCAATAGGCGCCCAATCAAAAAGTTTAGTGACTCCTGCTCCTTCCAATCTAGTCTGTTCTCACAAGTCTCTTTGGATGGAAGGCCATTAAGTGCTAAATATTTTGATGTGTTCAGGGCAGCCAACTTGGAGAATGAAAACTCACTGGCTAAGCTGTCAAAGGAAAGTTCACCACTAGCTGAGATCTGCTGAGAAAATGTGGGCTCTCTTTCCTCCTGGTTTCCTCTGAGGGTGTGCTGGGTGATACGGCAGAGCCAGATCTGCTTCTCCAGCTCCTCCAGCTCCTCCACAGGGACCAGGTCCTCCTGAGCGAGCCAATGCCCTGCCAGGGTGAGCAGCAGATGGCACTCCTCAGTGCTGCTCTGTCCCTCCTCAGTAGGGTACTCACGCGCCACAAGGGCCTGGGCTGTGAAAAAGGAAGAAGCTGCTTTGCTTGAAATGGAATTTTTCTTAAAATTCTCATGGCATTTTTTCCAGAAGTCAATTCTTGTTTGTTTCAGGGACCACTGGTCAATGTGTTTTAAGGTCTGCATTTCCTGTGTTACCTGTGAAATTTAAAAAGTATCATAAATGCTACTGTTCCCTAATTACACCATACTTTTTAAACCCAAGTCAAAGAATATGAGGCATGGCTACAGATGTTCCTGGGTATTTTATCTGGAAAGTTAAGGTATGGAAAACAATTTTAAATTTATCCAATTGAATGGGGTTCAAGGAGAAGCCACCTAAGCTAACCTTATATTTAAAGCATACATTCTTGCCCAGCCGGTGTGGCTCAGTGGTTGAGCATCGACCTATGAACCAGGAGGTCATGGTTCAATTTCCGGTCAGGGCACATGTCCAGGTATCAGGCTTGATCCCCAGTTGGGGTTGTGCAGGAGGCAACCGATCAGTGATTCTCTCTCATCACTGATGTTTCTATCGCTCTCTCCCTCTCCCTTTCTCTCTGAAATCAATAACAATATGTTAAAAAAAAAAAGAAGAAGAAATCATTGATGAAATAGTTTTAAAAAAAATAAAATAAAGCATACATTCTTCACCCTGGCCAGTATAGCTGTTGGTTGAGCGTCATCCCATGCCCCAAAGGGTTGCTGGTTCAATTCTCAGTCAGGGCACATATTCAGGTTGTGGGTTCAATCCCCAGTCAGGGTGCATACGGGAGGCAACTGATCGATGTTTCTCTCTCTCCCTCTCCCTTCCTATCTCTCTAAAATCAATAAAAACAATAATAAAGCATACAATATTCAAAAATGGGAATTCTAGGCTCATCCATTTCTGAAACTAATGTGTATCAAAAGTAAAAAAGCCTCATCTCCTATAAACTGCATATCTCATTTGATTTTTGGTTTAATGATGGTTCAAAAAGCTAAGATTTTCTGTTGTTGTTGATCCTCACCCAAGGATATTTTTTCCATTGATTTTTAGAGAGTAGAGGGAGGGGGAGAGACAGAGAGAGAGAAACATCGATGAGAGACACATTAACTGGTTGCCTGCTGTGTGCGCCCCAAACAGGGCCAGGGATCGAGCCTGCAACCAAGGTACATACTCTTGACAGGAATCAAACCCGTGAACCTTCAGTCCATAGGCCAATGCTCTAACCATTGAGCAACTGGCTAGGGCAAAAATCTAAGACTTTAAATAACTTAAAAGATTTATGTTACCTCACCTCTTCAATAACCAAGCTGTCCACAGGTAACTCAGCTAATTCTGCTACCCTCTTAGCCAAAGCAAACTGTCCATTTGTCTCCAGTTTTTCCAAAATAGATTTACATTCCTGCTGAAAATTCTGAAGGCTATAGCTGGTAATAATCACATTATTAATGGCTATGGATGTATCCTTCAAAATGTGGCTAAGGATACACAGCTTCTTTACATCTGGACCTGTACCAAAGAGAAAAGGATATAAACACTTCATTAAAAAAAAATGCCACTATGGCATTTTTAATTAAATATCAGGAAGGGAAATATGTATATTTAAAATAATAATGTGGTTAAAGGAAAAACAACCACCTCTTTTTCTAGCTTGGTTGATGAGCAGAGGAAGCCATAGGCAGCTCCTTTATAGTAAGACCTATTAGAGGTTGGCACATGGACTCATCCACACATCTGGCTTTAAACACAGAGCAGAGGTTGGTGGTCTACTATGCAGTAGCAACTCAAGTCAATCTTGGGAAGATTTGGCCATTCATTCAGGTCAGTCCCATCTCTTTCTGGGTTTTTCTCCTACCTTGAACAAATTTGTTTTTATGATTGTTCACTTGTTCATTCAATGTGGTGTCATGGGTATTAAGACACAGACTTGTAGAGTAGCTGAAACTGCAGCTGGCCAGTAGCACACTGTCTTCAGAATGGACATTACTTGCTCCTCTGGATATCTATCTACTTAATCCAGTGAGACCCAGCTGAGCTCTTCCTGATGTCCTGGGAAATTCTTATCCGCAGTCACATTAGGGATCCTCTGCCAACAACTTATGTGGCTGCGTTTGCCCCCACTCCCAAATAATCTGAGAATCCTATGTGTGCCCTACCATAGGGGAAGAGCATGAAACGCATTCTATAGGAGCCTACTCCAATGTCACCTGCTGGGCTGTGGTCTGATTCAGAGACAGTGAGACATCCTGCACAATAAACACCAGTGTGAGCATGCTGCGTTTCTTTTCTGGCATCATATAAAACACAGATTAAAAAAATTTTTTTCTTTTCTCTAAGCGTGCGCGCGTGCGCGCGCACACACACACACACACACTATAAAAATAGAAATAAATTAAATTATATGAATAAAAGCATTATAGTAATGTTAACAATCTAAACAATCCTTTTAATTTTTTAAGGATAGAGTAACTCTAGCAAGAAAACAGGAAATTCATTTCTGAAAACAAAATTACTACCGATCAATGAAAACACCAATATGTTAAAAGGATCTACTCTTCTGTCTACAAAGTCATCTTCTATGCCCTACATTTAGGAAACAGGCCTCTCTTCTCCCCGTCATCAGCCCCACAGCCTGCAACAATGGCACTGAGCCCAGCATTCTCTGTGTTCTGTGCAACTCTGAGCTCTCCAGCTGAACATATGTGAGTTTAAATGTGATAAAATAACCCTAAGTAGTGAAAACGTCAGAATCTAGTGAAAAAGAATAACATTATTATTCAACAAAAACTTGAAATTATCACAAGTAGAAAGAAGGTAAGACAATACTGGTTTTTTCACTAATCAACAGGCTTAGAGACTACCAATTTCTGGAAACACCTGCAAAAAATAAGCGTAATTTGTCTGAGACCTTCAAAACGAATTAGACATTCCTGAAACAAGCCTGTGATTCTGAGCAGTGAGGATATGTTAAGCTGACTTGTAAGAGAAAGGCATGATAGCGACAGGGTAATGCAGAGGCTAGCCAGGGGGAACTGGGGCTACTTGACAACTGCTTAGGATGAGTAGATAGTTCTATTACTTATGTTATATCCTATTGTGCTTTGTTTTAAATGTTTTAACCATGACTGAAGTTTCATAACCTCTCCTTCATATCCTGTTATGAACTTTAAATGTAATGTTATATATATATCATATGCATTTTAATTCCCAGAATGCCCTTCTAAAATACTTTCAAGATTAAGACAGCTAACTTCTTAACAGCAACTTAACTGTAAGGACTGTCTTACCCTCAGAGAAGAGATGCTCTATCCCAACAAACAGCTGTAAAAGCTTTCCCAGCTCGTACTGGGTCCTGCACTGCTGCAGCATAAGCTTCAAAAGAAAACACACCTGCTCCTTCAGCCATGGGACAGGGATGGCAGCGTGGACCTTTATGGCTGCTGTTTCAAGCTATAAGAAAAAGACATGGTCAGGGAAAGTGGTTTCACAGGGACAACTCCAAACCGCCAAATGTGCCATCCAAAGTGATGATCTGTCACAAAGCGGATGCTTCTTCAGGTCCTCTCGATGGCAGGAAGCAGCAGTGTGCCTCTTTGTGGGGCATCTTGGTGTAGAGAACTGTGTGTGTGAAAGTCAAAGATGGGAAAGAGACCCAGGACTACTTTGGAGTGAACTGATGCAAATACGCCCCCTTACTGACTAACAGCCCTGTGAGTTGCTGTGAAATTAAGCAGACATGTTTCACTTAAAAGCTTCTTCAGAGGATACAGGCTGCCCTTAAATCCAGAAGTTTGGCAATTCACATATGAAAGAACTCCTCTTAGAAAGACTTGCTTAACACTGCTGAGCTGGTTCTAATAGTTAGCTTATCCTATATAATGAAAGGCTAATATGCAAATAGACCGAATGGCAGAACAACCAGAACAACTGAACAACTGGTCGCTATGACGTGTGCTGACCACCAGGAGGCGTGTATGGAACATGGCGGGCTGTTGGCCACGATGGGATGGTGGAGCAGGTGAGCCGGGGCGAGCC
>NW_005871157.1:4068557-4124275 GCF_000147115.1 Myotis lucifugus
AACCAAATAATAATTTTTTAAAAAAGCCAGCAATAACCCAAGAGGGGACTTGGGGTGAGCAGCTGGGGGTAAAGTTCCCCAGCTGGAACTTGCCCCCACTCTCCTGCTTGGTGGTTCTACCCAGTGTCTACTGGGGGTGGGGTGGTGGGATCAGAGTAGGTTCCGTGCTCAGGACGACCTGGCTGGAACCAGGGAACAGTTACCTGCGAGGGCTCTGTCCCCTCTACAGTTCACCTGTTGAAGCGTGAGGCCTGATGCCCCCTGACACAGCACCAAGCCACATCCACACCAGGGCTCCGGGGCCAAGCGGGTGGAGCAGGCCTAAGATATTCAAACTCAGAGCCTTTGCAGCCCAGAGGTTCCTCCTTAGTGGTCTGTAGACATATTTTATTTGACCTGCATAGAATTGAATAAATTTGAGCTAACATTGAAAAATTGGGAGATTTCACATTATCCAGATTTTTGTTTTCTGCCAAAAAATCTGCAGATCTGGCGTCCTGGGGCTGGTATCTCTCTCAATGCTCTGCAGAGCT
Organism: Myotis lucifugus; assembly: GCF_000147115.1. Classification (NCBI taxonomy): domain Eukaryota; kingdom Metazoa; phylum Chordata; class Mammalia; order Chiroptera; family Vespertilionidae; genus Myotis; species Myotis lucifugus. Next base: position 4,069,091 of record NW_005871157.1, read on the forward strand.
GGGAGCAGTGGGCCTCAGGTCTCCACCGTGGTTGCTCACTAGATCCACGTGGGGAGTTTTTAGAAGTGTCATCCCCAGGGCCTGCCCCCAGAGAGTCTGGTTTAAGGAGACCCCCACACCCTGTGCACAAATTTCATGCACCAGGCCTCTAGTACAGCAGTTCTCAACCTGTGGGTCACGACCCCTTTGGGGGTCGAATGACCCTTTCGCAGGGGTTGCCTAAGACCATTGGAAAACACATATATAATTACATATTGTTTTTGTGATTAATCACTATGCTTTAATTATGTTCAATTTGTAACAATGAAATTGGGGGTCACACAACATGAGGAACTATATTAAAGAGTCGCAGCATTAGGAAGGTTGAGAACCACTGCTCTAGTAGTTTATAATACCACTAGAGAAGATTCTCAATTAAGAAGGTTCTCAGTTATCGTATTTCAAGGAAATCATAAAAAATATTAACAGGAAAATGACCCCAAGTAGCAGGCCTCATTAGTTTGAATTAGAACATGATTTCTTAGTCTTTATTTCTGGTTTACTTACCTTTGTTGCCCTAAGAAGAGAAACTACAGCAGGCAGATGATGGAACTGGTTAAAGGAACAAATATATGGGAATAAAGGGTTGAGGCAAGGATGGAGCAGCTGCATTGCCCCTTTGCAAAAGGCTGCAGCAGGAGAAGTCAGGCAAGAATAAGAAGATACCTGGGAAGACCTAAACGTAAAACTCAAACTGATAAGCTGAGCTCATTAAAATTAAAAACTTTCTCTAAAAATCAATGGAAAATGTCCTCAGGTGAGGATTAACAACAACAAAATAGAAGGTTCAACACAGCAAGAAAATATGACAATTATAAACATGTACACACCTAATGACAGACCACCAAATATATGAAGCAAAACCTGATGAAACTGAAGGGAGAAACAGACAGTTCTACAATAACTGTTGGAGACTTTAATACCCCACTCACAATAATGGACAGAATAACCAGACAGAAGAAAACAATGACAAGAAACACATTCTTCTCAAATGCACATGAAATGTTTCAGAACAGACCATATATTAGGATACAAATTAAGTCTCAATAGATTTTAAAAGACAGATATCATACAAAGTATCTTCTCTGACCACAGTGGGATGAAGTTAGAAGTCAGTAACAAAAGGAAACTGGAAAATTCACAAAACTTTAGAAATTAAACAATATACTTCTAACAAGAGAGAAGACTCAAATTACTAAAATCAGAAATGAAAGTAGGGACATCACTACTGATTCTACAGACAATAAAAAGGATTATAAGAGAGTACTGTGAAAAAATTATATGCCAAAAATGGATAACCTAGATGAAATTGATAAATTCCCAGAAACACAAAACCTACCAAAACTAAATCACAAAGAAATATATCATCTGAATAGACTTATGACTAGTAAAGAGAGTGAATCATCAATCAAAAATCTCCCAACAAAGGAAAGTCTGGACCTGATAGCTTTACTGGCAAATCACACATTTAAAGTACTAATACCAATCCTTCTCAAACGTCTCCAAAAAATTAAAGAGGAGGGAACACTGCCTACCTTATTCTATGAAACCAACATAAGGTTGACACCAAAGACAAAGAAAACTACATACTGATATCCTTTATGAGCACTGATGCAAAAATCTTTAACAAAATACTAGCAAACTGCCCTGACCGGTGTGGCTCAGTAGGTTGGGCATCATCCGGTGCACCAAAAGTTGCCACTTTGATTCCTAGTCAGAGCATATGCTGGGTTGAGGGCTTGATTCCCGGTAGGAGGCATGCAGGAGACAGCTAACCGATGTCTTGCTCTCACATCGATATTTCCCTCACTTTCCCTTCCTCTCTCTCTAAAAATCAATTTAAAAAATCATTTAAAAAATACTAATAGCCTTAGCCCGTTTGGCTCTGTGGTTGGAGCATTGATTCTCAGAAAAAAGGTTCCAGGTCTGATTCCAGTCAAGGGCACATACTTCATCAAAGGCTTAATCCCTGGCACTGGTCGGGGAGCACATGAGGAGGCAACCAATCAATGTGTCTTTATCACATCGATGTTTCTCTCTCTTTGTCTCTCCCCCTCCCTTCCACTCTCTTTAAAAATCAATGAAAAAAACATATCCTCAGGTAAGGATTAACAACAAAAAAATACTAATAAACTGAATTCAGCAGCATATTAAAAAGATTATACACCATTACAAAATAGGATTTATTCCTGGAATGCAAAAATAATTCAACATACAAAAATCAATCAATGTATATACCACATCAATAGGACAAAAGAAAACACCACATGATCATCTCAATGCAGAAAAAGTATCTGACAAAATTCAACACCATTTCATGATAAAAACACTCCACAAACGAGGAACAGAAGGAAACTACCTCCATATAATAAAATCCATATGTGAAAAGCCACAGTGAACATCATACTTGATGGCAAAAGACTGAAAACACTGCTCTAAGATCAGGAACAAGGCAAGGATTTCCACTTTCAACTCTTCTTTTCCACATAGTCCTGGAAGTTCTAGCCAGAGCATTTGGGGGGGAAGAAGAGTGGGGGAGAAGTGATCCAAGTTAAAAAAAAAAGAAGTAAAATTATTTCTATTCAGATGATATAATTTTATATGTAGAAAACTCTAAAGATCCCACACACAAAAACTCAGAATAAATGAATTCAACAAAGTAACAGGAGAGAAAAAGTCACCACACAAAAACCAGTTTCATTCCTATAAACAATTAACAATCTGAAAAGGAAATTATGAAAATAATTCTATTTCTAACAGTATCAAAAAGAATAAAATATTTAAGACATTAATTAACCAAGGAGGTAAAAGATTTGTACAATGAAACTACAAAATGCTGCTGAAAGAAATTAAAGATATAAAAGATGGGAACACATACCATGTTCCTGGAATGGAAGTCTAAATGTAAATATTATCCAAAGCAATCTACAGAGTCAATGCAATCCCTATTAAAATCCCAATGATGCTTTCACAGAAACAGAAAAACCCATCTTAAAATCATATGGAATCCCAAGGGACCCCAAAGAGCCAAAACAATCTTTTTTTTAATTTTTATTTTTTATTTTAGAGAGGAAAGGAGAGGGAGATAGAGATAGAAACATCAATGATGAGAATCACTGATCAGCTGCCTCCTGCACACCCCTATTGGGAATCAAGCCCGCAACTTGGGCATGTGTCCTTGACCAGAATCGAACCTGGGACGCTCTATTCCACTGAGACAAACCGGCTAGGGCCCAAAGCAATTTTGAAAAAGAACAAACTCATACTTCCTGATTTTAAAACGTATTACAAAGCTACAGTAATCAAAATTGTGTGGCATTGGGATAAAGACAGACATATAGACCAGGGGTCCTCAAACTTTTTAAACAGGGGGCCAGTTCACTGTCCCTCAGACCGTTGGAGGGCTGGACTATAGTTTAAAAAAAATATATGAACAAATTCCTATGCACACTGCACATATCTTATTTTGAAGTAAAAAAACAAAACAGGAACAAATACAATATTTGTATTTGCATGTGGCCCGTGGGCTGTAGTTTGAAGACCCCTGAATAGACCAATAGAATAGAAAAGAAAGCCCAGAAATAAATCCTTGCATATATGGTCAAATGATTTTTGACAAGGGTGTCAAGACAATTCAATGAGGAAAGCACAGTCTTTTCAACAAATGGTGCTGGGAAAACTGACTATCCACATGTAAAAAAATAAAGTTGAACACCTACCTAACAAGATATACAAAAATTAACTCCAAATGGACAAAAGACCTAAATGTAAGACCTAAAACAATAAAACTAGAAGAAAACATAGGACAAAACCTTTGTAACACTGGATTTGGCAATGATTTCTTAGAAATGACACCAAAGGCATAGATAACAAAAGAAAAAATATACAAATTGGATCTCATGAAAATGTAACAATTTTGTGTATAAAAAGATACTATGAAAAGAGCAAAACAGCAACTCACACAATGGGAGAAAATATTTGCAAATCATATATCTGGTGTGGGATTAATACCCAGAATATGTAGAGAATTCCTGAAACTCAACAATAAAAAAAACCAACCCAATTTAAAAAAGGGGCTGGGTGGATAGGAGCAAAGGGGAAGAAAATGGGGGACATCTGCATACTGTCAACAATAAAAATAATGGGTAAAGGGCTTAGATAGACATTTCTCCAAAGAAGATACACAAATGGCGAATAAGCACATGAAAAGATGCTCAACATCACTAATCATTAGGGAAATACAAATCAAAACTACAATGAGACACCACCTCACACCCGTTAGTATGATTACTATTAAAAAAACAGAGGCCAAGTATTGGTGAGGATGTAAAGAAATAGGAACCCTTATGTAATACTGTTAGGAATGTAAAATGGTAGTCACTGTGGAAAATAGTATGGTATTCCTCAAAATATTAAAAGTATAATTACCATATCATCAAGCAATTCTACTTCTGAGTAAACACCCAAAAGAATTGAAAGCAGGGTCTCAAAGAACTATCTGTATACCATGTCATAACAGCATTATTCACACTAGCTAAAATGTGGAAGCAACCCAAATGTCCATCGATGAATGAATGGACTAGCAAAATGTGGTATATACATGCAATGCAATATTATTCAGCATTAAAAAGGAAGGAAATCCTGGCATATGCTATGGATGAACTCTGAGGACATTATGCTAAGTGAGATAAGCTAGATGAAAAGACAACTATTATACAATTCCACTTATGAGATACTTAAAGTAGTAAAAATCATAAGGACAGAAAACAGAATGATGGTTGCCCGGGGCTAGGGATAGGGGAAGAATGAAGAGTTATTGTTTAATGGGTATAGCTTCAGTTTTACAAGATGAAAAGAGTTATTTTGGAGGTGGATGGTGGTGATGGTTACACAATAATGAGAATGTATTTAATACAACTGTACACTAAAAAATGGCTAAGATGGTAAATGTTATGTATATTTGACCACAAATAACAAAAGAAGATACCTATTAGGGTGCCAAGTCATGGAGAGTTATAGACCAAGGAAATTAATGTCCCTATTTTCTGTGATTTAGAAAACTCAGGCATATTTGAATGATTCTGTATTTTCAAATAATAATCTTCATTACAGTGAAGACCAATGTGATTGAGAGCAAAAGCCTATACTGAGGTTCCACTGTTATAAATTTGTTGTGTAAAATCAGTAAATAGTTTTGTCTTATTTATCATAGAGCTCTTTTGTGGTAGAGAAGGCAAAAGTGCCAAAACTCCAGGCAGGATTAAGGTATATTTCTTTTGAACAGGCTATCTTGAATTGTTAGAACGTGGCCCATGTATCACCATACTCTTCTCTAGCATCCATAGCAGATACCATGAATTCCTTTCCCACTGAGCTTGGCTGCCGCATCAGGATACTGATCAGAGTTAGCACATTAGATAAAACCTGTCATCCTTGGCAACTGAGGTGATTTATAAGCAAGGCCACTGTCACTCCTACCCTGACTCGCTATCTCTGGCACAGTACAAATGATTTCATTTGAATTACACCACATAACAGCTGTTCACCTACTGTCACATCCCGACTACTAGCAGACAGCAGGCCACTCTAACAAATTTCAGATCAGTAAGAAAGAACATATTATTCTAACTTACAGTTTCAAGGCTCTTCTGGAACTCCAGTAGTTTAGCTTTGGCTTCCTTATAATTCTTGAAGAACATACAGAGTTCATACATCTCCAACATCAGTAGTAATGGGGAATCCTTTGAAGAAGAGTTTGAAAGAAATTACAAAATCCTGCCCGGCTGGCATGGCTCAGTGGTTGAACCTGGACTTATGAACCAGGAGGTCACGGTTCGATTCCAGTCAAGGGCACATGCCCAGGTTTCAGGCTCGATCCCCAGTAGGGGATGTGCAAGAGGCAGCTGATCAATGACTCTCTATCATCACTGATGTTTCCATTCCTCTCTCCATCTCCCTTCCTCTCTCTAAAGTCAATAAAAACATATTTTTTTAAAAAAGACAAAATCCTGAACTTAATACTATTTTCTCATGAATAATGGCAATATAAGAGAAGGTTAAAGTAAAAGACAAATATTATTAATAGCAGCTTCATAGAATTAAATTACGTATGTTAAAAAGAAAGGCAGTTACATCTACTCAAAGGTCGGTCCATTTTCTGTCTATCCTATACTTGGTCCAACACACAAGAGCAGGACATAGTCCACTAGATGGTGCTAGGAAACCTTTACATACACTCCCTGATAATGGGCTCCAGTGCCCTGCCAACCTACTGCTTGCTGCCTGTGGCATCAATCCATACAGTTCCATCACTTCAGTGGGAGCTTTCCAGTCAGGCACAGGAGTCAGGGAATTAGAAAGTATGGATCTGAACTGTAAGTACTCTGCTCACTAAATTACTGTGAGATCCTGCGCATGTTACTTAAGTTCTGTAAGCCTTGGTTTATTACTCTGTAAAATGAGGATAAGACCACTTCATAATATCCTAACACAATATTACCTTTTGGGGGTTATTGTGTGAATTGACTAAAATAATGTATAGAAAGCACTCTGCTAAATAAATGGTAGTTCTATTATCATTATTTGTTATGGGCTACAAAATAGATTTAGGCCCGGCTGGTGTGGCTCAGTGGTTGAATGTTGACCCATGAAGCAAGAGGTCACAGTTTGATTCCCAGTCAGGGCACATGCCTGGATTGCAGGTTTATCCCCAGTAGGGGGCATGCAGGAAGCAGCAGATCAATGATTCTCTCTCATCATTGATATTTCTATCCCTCTCTTCCTTCCTCTCTCTGAAATCAATAAAAGCATATTTAAATAAATAAATAAATACCTTAAAGAAAAGCTGGAATCCTCTGATGAGAGTTTTGCTCTTCTGCCTTGTTAATAATGTTCTCCAGATGACTGAGAAGTCCTCAAGGTCCCATGTATGGCCCTCCAATGAGTCCTGAATGTGTCCCATTGCTTCAGCTGCAATACTGTCCTCCACAGAAGCGATGATCCAAACACAGAGACAAGAAATAGCACTGGCATCCTACCATTGAATAAAAATTTTTCAAAATAAAATAACAACTGGGCTTGGATTATCTGACAGAGGAAGTTTCCAGCAATGCTACAACTACAGATGGCTACTTCCTGTTCAGGAAAAATCACCTCACTAAATTGGTTAAAATGGCTTGAAAATCCTTCAAAGGTGAAATAAACTCTAATGAACAACCAAGGGACTTTTATAAGCCATCCTGTAGGGTATGGCAGGTGAAAAGGCCAAGAGACTGAGAGGATATATGTGAAAGTCAGGGAAGTACTAAGTATAAGAAAACACACAGAACTCCTGACCAAGGGACTGTCTGGAGTATCCTTCTTCCCTGCTCAGAGGCAGTGGTGGTCAGTCCACCAAAGCATCCTTCTCTGTGACTGCCAACCAGGAACCAAGGCTCTGACCACTTAAGCTATTATATGTCAAGGCACAAAGAAGTGCGCTGGATGGCCACGCTGGAGAAGCATAAAGAGTTGCAGTGACCTTGAAAACATGCTAGGCTCTAGCAGCTAGAGCCTCAATATCATCATTCCCCCCACACCCTCTGATTATCAGCCTTTCCTGTCCCTCCCCACTTCTTCTATTACTCTCTGGTTCCTTAATTTAGGCTTCTCATGATTCTCACCTGCAGACATGAGGCTAGGACACTAAGAATAGGGGCCTGTTGTTTCACTGCTTCAGCCAGGAGCCAGCACCAGGAGTTTGGCTCCTCTGAGCACCGGAGCAGAATTTCGAAGAAATCAGTTCTCTCTTCTTTGCTTTTCTGGAGTTCCTGGGGGGACTTGTTGCAGACTTGATCACTATCCATTCTGGAGTTGGACACTGAGGGCAAGTTCTCAAAAGCTAGCCTTAAGTGGTCTTGAAGGACAGGGCTGAAATACTGGAGAAGAGATTTCACCTGGAAAACACATTAGATGATTAAAACAGACAACCAAGTTATTTTTATTTCTCAATTATAGTTGACATTCAATATTATTTTATACTAGAGGCCCGGTGCATGAAATTCATGCACAGGTAGGGTCCCTAGACCTGGCCAGTGATCAGGGCCAATCTGTGGGGAGACCAGCAGGGTGATCGGGGGATGGGGAGCCCCCACTGGCACCTGCCTTGGCTGGCCTGGGGCCTGCGAGCTTGCAGGAAGCTCCTGCATTGAGCGTCTGCCCCCTGGTGGTCAGTGCACATCATAGCGACCGGTCATTCAGCCGGTTGTTCTGCCATTTGGTCGATTTCCATATTAGGCTTTTATTATATAGGATTAGTTTCAGTTGTACAGCATAGTGGTTAGACAATCATATACTTTATGAAGTGACCCCCCAATAAATAGTTCCCACCTGGCACCATACGTAGTTACTACAATATTATTTACTATATTCCCTAGGATATGCTTTACATCTCCATGACTATTTTGTAGCTACCAATCTGCACTTCTTAATCCTTTCACCTTTTTCACCCAGTTCCCAAACCCTACCCATCTGGCAACCCTCAGTTTGTTCTCTGTCTCTATGAGTCCATTTCTGTTTTATTTATTTTGTTCTTTAGTATCACATATAAGGGAAATCATATAGTATTTGTCTTTCTCTGTCTGATTTATTTCACTTAGCATAATTACCCCTTGGTCCATCCATGTTGTCTAAAATGGTAAGATATTCTTTTTATGGCTGAGTAATATTCCACTGTATATATGTGTCACATCTTTTTTTCTTAAAATATATTTTTATTGATATCAGAGAGGAAGGAAGAGGGAGAGAGAGATAGAAATCAATGATGAGAGAGAATCATTGATCAGCTGCCTCCTGTACACTCCACACTGGGGATCAAACCCACAACCTGGGCATGTGCCCTGACCAGGATTTGAACCGTGACCTCCTGGTTCTTAGGTTGATACTCAACCACTGAGGCACAACAACCGGGTGTGCCACATCCTTTTATTCAATTGTCTATTGATGGGATTGGATTGTTTCCATATCTTGGCTATTGTAAATAATGCTGCATTGAACAAAGGGGTGCATATATCTTTTTGAATTTTGTTTGAGATTTCTTAGGATAAATACCCAGAAGTGGAATTGTTGGTTCATAAGACAGTTCTATTTTTAATTTTTTGAGTAACCTCTATACTGTTTTCCGTAGGGGCCACACCAATTTGCAATGCCACCAACAATGCACAAGGCAGATAACCAAGTCTCAATTTCAGCTGGAGCTGAAAATCTTAGAAAAAAGCATAAGCAAAATTGTTCTTTCTCAACCTGAACCTTGTCAGAGGTGACCATATAATTATACAAAGTTGTTTGCTGCTTTTGAGTGAATTTCCATTTGCAATCTGGAGTCACAAAGTTCTTCCTTCATCTCTTTAGTAATAATAACTAGTCCTTTGTCTGAAGCCAACCCACTGAAATTTTAGTAAAAATAATAGTATCATATATTAAAAAAAAAAAAAAAAGCCTATGTGTTCACAACAGAAAGGACAATATTTTCACTCTACGAAGTGTTCCAATATCCTCTTGCATAACTAGCAACAATCAGTGGCTTACCTCATCTGGGTGGTAATTATGGAGCTGGCTGTGAATAATGAACTGTAACCAATCATTTGCTTTGGCACATTCTCTAAGGTAAGACGTGCTCAGTTTTATATTGTGGAGCCTGCAGAACTGTACCACCAATGCCCACTGGATGCTAGATTCGCTGTATAACCTGTAATTGGGGGTGGGAGTGGTAGAGAGAAAAACTTGTTAAAATACTGCTTTAGTTTTAAACTGAAAAATTAAATGAATTTAACTACAGTATATTCTCTAAAAAGCTTTTCAAGCTCAGCTGGTGTAGTTCAGTGGTTGAGTGTTGACCAATGAACCAGGAGGTCGAGGTTCAATTCCTGGTCAGGGTACATGCCCAGATTGTGGGCTTGATCCCCAGTAGGGGGCATGCAGGAGGTAGCTGATCAATGATTCTCTTTCATTGATGTTTCTATCTCCCTCTTCCTTCCTCTCTGAAATCAATAAAAACATATTTTAAAAAATAAAAGCTTTTCAAAAAATACCAAATATTTATTAGATTGTTTTGAAAGAAACAAAAAAGAACTGTTAACACACAATAGCTTTCTTAGCATGCTGGTACAATTCATTCCTTTTATCAACCAAGTATCTATCAAACTAGCTATGTACAATCTTTAGGAAAAGTGAGAGAACAGTCACTCAAGAAATCTTCTGAGTGCTTAATTATCTTTCATGACTCACTTCAGAGAATCAGAGCCCTGATAGGGGCCTGGACTTCCTCACTAAGGGGAGGATACCTGTTCCTGCTGAAAGTAGGAAGCTGTTGAGAACAGAATCAGTGATAGGTGTTTCAGGAGAATGGTAGGTACCCATGGTCTGGGGTGGCTGGGTCAGCCCCAGTGTATAGCACACAGGACGGATAGTAAGAACATACAGGGTGGGGCAAAAGTAGGTTTATAGTTGTTCATATGGAAAATAATACAATAAAATTCAAGGATAAACTGTTTCACACTCATAATTGTAAACCTGCTTCTGCCCCACTCTGTAAAAGGAGAGGAGCTTTTGTGGATAGATGATCACCTCAAATTCCAGTATCAACTGACATATCAGCAAGAAAACATTAACGATATCAGAGTCAAATTTTCTGATATCCACCCCACATGTTCTGAAATGATTTCAACATGTAAAATTGAATAGACTTCCTGACCAGTAGGGCAGTGGAGGGGGTAAAGCTCCTCTCCATCTCTTGGAAACTCCATCTCTTAAGAGGGAATCATGACAAGATTAAAAATGGTGGCAGAGTAGGAGGATGCTGCATGGACATGCTCCCAGGAACAAGCTGGAATTACAAGTGAAATACGGAAAGGCTTCCTGAATAATCAACGGAAAACTCACAGGAGAGAACCCTGATACCCAAAGACTGAAGATGGAGACCACATAGAGACTGGTAGGAGGGGTGGAGGTGTGAAAGGGCTGGCCGGACACCCACAGACGGCAACTGAAGTCCTGGAAAGTTATCTCAGCTGTGGGGGGAGCCACTGAGAGCTCTGGGATCTAATCCCAAAGCTGGGCTCCCCAGCAGAGAGCACCAAAATGAGGAGGGTACCCACATAACATCTGGCTGTGAAAAGCAGTGGGGTGCTGTCTGCCAGGGAGTGGCAGCTGAAAGTTCGGGCACCCTCTTAAAGGGCCAACACACAAAAATTCCCTGTGGAGCCACCCACCTTGTACTCTGACAGAGGGAGGGTGAAGTGGACTGGAGCTATGAGAACAGAACCCAGGACTGGGGTCTTGGGGGGTAGAGCTCAGAAGGCAGACACCCCAAGTTTCCTGGGCTGAGTCATTCCCTCACACAGCAGAGGACATCTTTCCCACACAGACATCTACCTTGCCTGGGGGGAAGACAGTCGACACATCCTATTGGAAAACACCTTGCCCTGAGTCTACTTAAGACAGTGGTCGGCAAACTCATTAGTCAACAGAGCCAAATATCAACAGTACAACGATTGAAATTTCTTTTGAGAGTTAAATTTTTTCAACTTAAACTATATAGGTAGGTACATTGTTATTAACTTACTTAGGGTACTCCTAAGCTGGCCTTTGCTAAAAACATCATCAAGCTGATTGAGGTACGTTCGCTGAGGTTGATCCCTTCCAATTCTCCCATCCACACTCAACTCGTGCATGAATTGCACGCGCCTCCCCCGCGCTGCGTATCCCACGGCCTGCTCTGTGTCTCCCGTCGCCTGACCAACCGACACCCCCCACTTCTTCAAACGCCACTCCTTCAAAATAGACTCGCCCAAGCCGAAAACTGACTTCTGCGCATGGGCCACGAAGTTTCAATTGCACTGTACGTGCACACCTGCACGTGGTATTTTGTGGAAGAGCCACACTCAAGGGGCCAAAGAGCCGCATGTGGCTCGCAAGCCACGGTTTGCCAACCACTGACTTAAGAGATTAAAAGTAACAATTAGCCCCCGGGCAGAAGCAACTGCCCCACCCTGTTGAAAAAACTCTCACCACACCTGAGGATGATTGCCTGGGGGCAATTCAAGTTGGAATCCTATTAGTCTGTAGACAGAGGCGGTTTCTAGAGGCTTTGAGTCTTTGCCTGATCCAATTAGTCAGAAACAGCCTTTAATACTGTCCTGCACTAGAGATTGAGAGGTGTAGAGGATCTACCTAATACATAGTCACAAACCCAAACAGACAACCAAAATGAGGAAACAAAGGAACCCCCAAATGAAAGCATTAGCGAATTCTCCAGAAGAGATAAATGAAGCAGAGACAAGAAATTTATCTGAAACAGAGTTCAGAGTAATGATGTTAAAAATGCTCAACAGTATGAAAAAAGATATAGTAACTATGAAAAAAGAACAGTCTGAGATAAAGAATGACATAACACAAATAAAGAACACACTGGAAGGAATACACAGCAGATTAGGGGAAGGGAGCGAGATTGATCAGTGATAGAGACAGAGTTGAAATTATCACTCAATTAGAGAACCAAAAAGGACAAACAATTAAAAAACAGGAGGACAGCTTAAGGGAGCTGTGGGACAATGTGGTGAAATGTAACAATATTAGAATAGTATGTGTGCCAGAAGAGGCAGAAAGAAAGGAATAGAAGAAGGTGTTTGAAGAAATAATGGTAAAAAACTTCCCTAACCTGGTAAAGGAAAAAGTCACACAAGTTCAGGAGGCACAGAGAACCCCAAACAAGAAGAATCCAAATAGACCCATGCCCAGATACATCATAATTAAAATGCCAAAAATTAAAGACAAAGAGAGAATCTTAAAGGCAGCAAGAGAAAAGAAAACTGTTACCTACAAACGAGTTCCCATAAGGCTGACACCTGATTTCTCATCAGAAACTCTATAGGCCAGAAGGGAATGGCATGAAGTACTCAAAGTAATGGAAAGCAAGGATCTGAGACCAAGATTACTATATCCAGCAAGGTTATCATTCAAAATAGACGGTCAAATAAAGAGCTTCCCCGACAAAAAAAAAGGCTAAAGGAGTTCATCACCACCAAGCCAGCATTACAAGAAATGCTAAAGGAATTGCTGTAAGGGATTGCTGAGAAGAAGAAAGAGAGAAACCTAGCCATACAGAATTAAAATGGCTATAAATAAGTACCCCTCAATGATAACCCTAAATGTAAATGGATTAAACGCCCCAGTCAAAAGGAGTAGGGTAGCTGAATAGATACAAAAACATGACCCAACTATATGCTGTCTACGAGAGACCCATCTCAAAACAAAAGGCACACAGAGGATGAAAGTGAAGGGATGGAAAAAATTTTTTCATGCAAATAGAAAAGAAAAAAAAAGCTGGAGTAGCAATATTCATATCCGACAAAATAGACTTTAAAAGCATCATGCTAAGCGAAATAAGTCAGTCAGAGAAAGATAAATATCATATATCATATGATCTCACTCATTTTTGGAATATAATGAACAACATAAACTGATGAACAAAAATAGAGACACGGGGGGGGGGGAATATTCTAGTATATAATATAAGCAATCCTGTTATTTGCAGATTTTTAATATTTCCTACTACTTTTGTGATATACTATGTTAGTACAGTTTTGGTAATATTATTATAATTAAAATCCTTTTATTCTTGAAATATTAATGTTTATTGCATGTAATATTATATGTAAGATCATTTTTCTTGAATTGTTTATTGCATTTAACATTGTCATATTTAAAATCGTTTTTCTTGAGATATTAATGTTTATTGCATGTAACATTATTATATTTAAGATCATTTTTCTTGAAATATTAAGGTTTACTGCATGTAACATTATATTTAAAATCATTTTTCTTGAAATAAAAAAAAAACTGAAAGAAAAAAAAAAGAGGGAATCATTATCTTCACCCTCCTTTTACTGATGGTAAGATGTGATTAAAACCAATATCCATTTACTGAGTATCTGCTGTATGTTGGAGAAATAAGAAGATAAGGTCTGGGGGGTTGGTGAAAACATCTGAGGTATTGGTGGAAAGACTAGGCAAACACACACTGAGACAATAAAACTTGCTGGAAAAGAGGCTGGGATTGCAACTCACAAACCTTTTTATTTCCTGTTGTTGAATACTGTTCCATATGGCTTCCTCTAAGAGAACAAGCAATTCTTCTGTGGTTGCTTTTTCACCCCCAGCCAGTTTAGACAGCTTTTCAGCTATAAGAAATACACACAACCAATTTGATCAAGAGAAAGTGTTAAGGAACTGGGCATTTCTGTTTGAAAAGTATAGTCCAGAGCCATTTCAGTATCCAATTAAAGGGCCCAACAAAGTGAGGCAAAGAACAAGCACTGAAGGAAAGGGATGAAACGGGAAGGTAACTGTTTCTTCCCCAACAACTCACAATTCAGTGCCTTAGACCTAATTCATCCAATGTCCTTTAAACAAACCAACCCACAGAAAGAAAGGTGCTGTACCTAGAGACTCTCTGATAAAGCTGTACTGAGCGTCTTCATTTGCACACTTGTAGCTCAGAATTATATTGGCCACTTTCATATCAACTCTGAGCCTGAGGCTGTCGAGCCCAAGCAATTCTAAGAAACAAACACAGGCAGCTCCTATTGAAGGTATGTGGAAGGAAGAGAGGCCTAAAACATAGGCTTCATTGCCTACTTGCTGGATCCTGAAAGAAAGCAAAATCACATCAGCACATGAAACTATCTCATCATCAGGAAAAACAGATCAGTGATACATGGAGTGTCAGACGAATGTGATTTTTGGCTTCCTCCCCATTCCCTTTTTGTGACCTTTGCTCACATTTATTTAGGTTCTGTAGGTTGGAGGAGTAGGAAGATAAGGTCTGGGGGATTGGTGAAAACACCTGAGGTACTGGAAGAAAGACTAGGCAAACACACATTGGGACAACAAAAGCTTGCTGAAAAAGAGGCTGGGATTGCAACTCACAAACCTTTTTATTTCCTGTTGTTGAATACTGTTCCATATGCCTTCCTCTAAGACAGTGGTTCTCAACCTTCTGGTCCTTTAAATACAGTTCCTCATGCTGTGACCCAACCATAAAATTATTTTCGTTACTACTTCATAACTGTAATGTTACTACTGTTATGAATCGTAATGTAAATATCTGATATGCAGGATGGTCTTAGGCGACCCCTGTGAAAGGGTCGTTCGACCCCCAAAGGGGTCGCGACCCACAGGTTGAGAACCGCTGCTCTAAGAGAACAAGCAATTCTTCTGTGGTTGCCTTTTTACCCCCCCCCCCCATTTCTTTATATTGGATGTTTCCAAAAAATGTATACACACTTTAACAGCTTATAACTCACTTGACTTTCACTCCTTTTCAGGTTTAACTGATTTGAAAAAATGGGTGGAGCCAGACTAAGCTTTGAACAAAGGAAATATATTGTAAAGTGCCACTAGATTTGTTTTATAGGGGTACATAAAAGATAAAGTTTATGGTATAAAATCTGCAACAGTCAATGAATTGAGGGTGCACAAATACCAAATGAAATGGTTCTTGATGTTTTCAATTCTGTTGCTTTGCGTTTTCAGCAGGGCCTGGACCAGATCAGGTATCAGTTTAAAAACAGGCATTGACCCCCCCAAATTATTCATTTATGTAGATTCTTTTACATTTTGAAAATGAACTGTATGCTAATAAGACTGACTTTATAATCATTTAAAGTACATATATATATTTTTTGAACGCCCCGTATTTTACCTTCTCCTAAAACACCTACTCAGTCTAAATTATTCTGCTTCCAATTTCATCTAGGGAACAGGGAGTAGAATTTCCAAAAGACTGCCAACTTGTGATCTTGTCAATTACATGTACACAAACTACCAAGAAAATTAATGCCACTTAAAGTTTGATGTCATAAAGCACATACATTTTAAAGGACTCATATGTACTTTTAAATGTATAGAAAATTTTTGAGGAAAGACACACAAGAATTTACTATGTAGAATGAGGCTAGAAGACTCAGGGACTTTTTAAAAAATTTATCTTTATTGTTGAAAGTATTACAGATGTCCTCCCCCCTCTTTTCCCCCCATTGACCCCCCTAGAGGGACTTCTATATTTCATTTTTCACCCTTCTGAGCTACTTGAATATTTTACCAATAAAATGCATTACTTTGTTAATTATAAAACAAACCAATAAAGCAAACCTAACAAAGATCTTAAATACAGAATTCACATCTCATTATAGAACTCTCTCTTTAGCATAATGGCTAACATTTGGCAAGCTCCTGGATCATTTTTTTAAAATATGATTTTAAAAGTTATTTAAAATCTTTTTTTGTTTCCCCCGAACCGGTGTGGCTCAGCAGTTGAGCGCCAGTCCAGGAACCAAGAGGCCACTGGTTCAATTCCCGGTCAGGGCACAGGCCCAGATTATGGGCTCGATCCCTGGTGGGGGCCTTGTAAGAGGTAAGCCAATCGATGATGTTCCTCTCTCATCGATGATTCTCTCTCTCTATCCCTCTCCTTTCCTCTATCTCTAAAAAAAATCAATTAAAAATATTAAAAAAAATATATATATATACACATATATATATATATAATATATATATACACACACATATATATATGCTTTTTATCTTTTTTTTTCTATTAACAAAAGTAACACACACTAAATGCCAAAAACTGAGGCTACACAGAAAAACACAAATGGAAAAAAAAAATCACCATCCAAATAGAATCACTGTTAACTCTTATACGTGTTTCCAGTACATTTTTTAAATGTACAGGTAAAATACACAGATATACCTTTTATTAACAGCATAAATTATACTTTACTCACAGCTGCTTGGGGGTCTTGCTCTTAGTTAATTCCTGGACCAGAAAAGTACCAAATGCAAATGATGGCCGTCCGTGATATAAATAATAAGCAAAATTCAGACGTTCCACTATAGCATATTTATTAACCAGATCAGGGCTAGAGAAATGTGGGAGATGACTCGATACATCTGGGGGAAAAGTGAAGTGATATTAATGCCCTACACCTCATCATGATTAACTGCAGATCTGTACATGGAAAACTTAAGTCTACAATGGTAAAAGAAAACCGGTTGCTATAATCACTTTGTACCATTATGTGTCACTTTGAACCACCAAAATGTAATAGTTTTATTTTAATGTGGAGAGATGGCCCTCATTTTACGCAAAAATGTGTATCTGAGAAGCTGCATGAAAACTTATAAATTGTGCTTTTCCCCCATGGAACTTACTTATAATTTTATATATTTTAATTCTATATCTAACTTCACAATAGCAATAACCTTTGGACTACAAAATCTCTGCCAAAGATCTGCAAAAACTTTTAATTCATTCATGAAGCTCATTATGCAATAAAATCTCTACCTAATATATTTATGTGTTCTCTATTCACCAAGGCCAGGTCACTGTACCATGCTAATAAATACCTTGAGAAGAACATATTTTTCTCCATATTAATACCCTCCTCTACTCTCCTTATCACTAGCTGTATTTTCTGATGTTGTATGCACAAAGCACCTTATTATTATCTACATGTTGGTACCATCTTTCCAGCAGAATGACTCAGTTTAAATTTCCAGCCCTAGTCAGTTTGGTTCAGTGGATAGAGCGTCGGCCTGCGGACTGAAGGGTCCCAGGTTTGATTCCGGCCAAGGGCACATGCCTGGGTTGTGGGCTCGATCCCCAGTAGGCGGCTTGCAGGAGGCAGCTGATCAATGATTCTCTCTCATCATTGATGTTTCCATCTCTCTCTATCCCTCTCCCTTCCTCTTTAAAATCAATAAAAAAAATATATAAAAAAAGATGAATCTTAAAAAATATAGTTCCTCTGTGCCCATGAAAATAAATAGCCAAGAAGTTTTTTTCTCTCTTTTCAGAGAAATTTAAAGTCAGAAGATACTTGGATGTGAGAAGTTAGTATGCAATAACCACTCCTGTCAAGCCCTAATATTTGTCTCTTAAACATTTATTATCTACTAGAGGCCTGATGGACGAAGATTCGTGCAAGAATGGGTCTTCCTGCCCTAGCCGGCTTGGCTCAGTGGATAGAGCGTCAGCCTGTGGATTGAAGGGTCCCAGGTTCGATTCTGGTGAAGGGCACATGCCTGGGTTGCGGTCTTGATCCCCAGTGGGGAGTATGCAGGAGGCAGCCGATCGATGATTCTCTCTCATCATTGATGTTTCTCTCTCTCTCTCTGTCTCCCTTCCTCTCTGAAATCAATAAAGAAATATATTTAAAAAAAAAAAAAGAAAGAAAGAAAAACAAAACAAAACAATGGGCCTTCCTTCCCCTGGCTGCCAGCACCGCCTTCGCTCTGGCCAGAGCCACCTTTCCACCTTCCCATGCTGCTCAGAGGCCCGGAGCGGCTGGGGCAATGTGGAACACCTGCATTGTTGCCATGGCGACGATGCAAGCATCCCGCCCCACCCCTGGCTGCTGGGTGCTTGCCTATGCAAATTAACCCATCTTTGTTGGGTTAATTTGCATAGTCACTCCTGATGGGCTGGTGGGTGTCACAAAGATACAGTCAATTTGCATCTTTATTATTAGTGTAGATTTTTTAAAAGGTGAGCTAACATTCCGAACTGTTAAGAAACCAATTCTGATAACCATATCTAATGGACATAAGACACTGGGGGGTAAGGGAGGGCAGGGGCTTGTCAAGGGCGGGGGGGAAAAAAGGACACTTATGTAATACCCTTTGTAATACTTTTAGCGAAAAATAAAAAAAAAAAAAAAAAAAGAAACCAATTCTGGAAAACAGTGTATGTATTCTCATTTTCAAAGTTCAAAGCTTATTTCTGAAATAAAGTTTTATCCTCCCATGGAATTATAAAGACTTCTTATATTGTGACTTGGCTCCCACAAAAGAAGACAAAGATCTTAATGGTGTCTCATCATCTTACAAAACTATTACTTAAAAGTACATCCTCTTTGCGATTAAAAAGTAGTCACATGCATTATCTGTATGCTTTGTGAGAGCAGAGTAACTTTGGTCACTTATAATTTCACATAAAACTATTCATTCATTTTTTAAATATTTACTGAGTACATGTCAAGTATATGGTACTTCCAGGTGCCAAATGAGTAAACTTAAGTTTTTTATTAAAATAAGACCCTGATTTTTTGGCAGTTGGGTGATAGTGTTGGAGATTGTGTGTAAGAGAAAATTCTACCCAAATGGAAAATTTTCTCTGGCTTGCCATGGAAACAAAGTCAACATGCAGTCGCTTTATATCCCCTTTCAGTGGTAAAACCATGTGAAAAAGTTAGTAAACACTTTAACTAAATATAGCTCTCCAATTTTATAAATCTGTATTATTGTCTTCATAATTGTTTCATTTACATTGTGCTTTAGTTGCTCAAGAAGTTTTAAATGTCTAAAAACCCGGCAGGGAACATGCCTTCAATGTCCTTTTTCTCTACTGTGTACCTACTAGAATGCTCGATCTCCAAGAGGGAGACCAAGACCCTGGCTACAAGATGGAGGTGGAGGTAGAAGAACAGGACAGGGGTTCTGTCTAGTCTCTAGTAACTTTACTGAGATTAAAACACGGGTTTTCATTTGAAAATACAATAAGCACTACTTTTTCAGCACTCAATAAATATTTATTGAACATCTATTATAGGCCTGTAATGGGCTCTGGACACTAGGTAAATTCAATATATTAAAATGTGAACTTATAAAACTGACACATTAGAAAATTCATTTTTATGTATGTCAATAAAGAGTCACAGGTTGTATATTATGTGCTAAGTACTCTAAGTAGTAATTTGAAGCCAACTTTAGAGTCATTTAGGCAGAGACACCACAGGTTACATGATATTAAAGGCTAACGCTAAATTTAATAATTAAAAAGATAGAAAAAGCAGTGTTTAAGAATAGCATATGTATGTTAACTATACTTTTAAAAAGGCGCGCGCGCATGCGCGCACACACACACACACACACACACAGAAACAAAACAGAAATTCTTGTAATCTAGAGAGGAAGACAATGTGTGTGTAACTGGTGCTGACTGTGTTAGTAACTGTGTCAGGAACTGTGAGAGGTTGTTAAGTGCCTTTCATTGTCTCCTTTCATTCTCAATGTAACATGTGAGGTGGGCACTATTATTAAACTTATTTTATATGGAATTTAAGGTCCTTGCCCAAGGTCCTACAACTATTACATGGTAGAGCTAGGATTTACCTAATACCAACACTTACACTCTTAACCTTTATAATACTACTAGAGGTCCGCTGCACAAAATTCGTGCACGGGGAGGGGGGAGGGGGTACCTTAGCCCAGCCTACACCCTCTCCAATCTGGAGCCCCTCGGGGATGTCCGACTGCTGGTTTAGGCCCGATCCCACAGGGACCGCTGGCTCCTAACCACTCACTTGCCTGCCTGCCTGATTGCCCCTAACCGCCTCTGCCTGCCAGCCTAATGTCCCTAACTGCTCCCCTGCTGGCCTGATCGCCACCTACTGCTCCCCTGCCAGCCTGGAGGCTCCCTAACTGCTCCCTTGCTGGCCTGATCACCCCTAACTGCCCTCCCCTGCCGGCCTGGCCTCCCCTAACTGCCCTCCCCTGCTGGTCTAACTGCCCTAACTGCCCTCCCCTGCCAGCCTGACTGCCCCTAACTGCCTCTGCCTTGGCCCCTGCCACCATGGCTTTGTCCGGAAGACATCCAGTCTAATTAGCATATTACCCTTTTATTAGTATAGATACTGCTAACAAAGGGATTTTTGGAAAAGAAGTGATGTAAGCAGATAAATACATACTATATTTCCTAGCAAGTACAGCACTAGTGACCTAATACAATATGTTTTTAATTCACTGGAATATACCTTTATTTTTAAAGTAGAAAGCAGTAAAAAAAAAAAAAACTGGGTTGGCTTTTACATAAATCAACTTCTCCTATAGATCAACATTGTTGAAATGCTTCCAAAGCAAGAAGTACCCATAATGACTTACCTCCTATAGCCAGTGTGTTGGCAGACTGCCAGCCAAACAATCTGCTGGGATCAAAAGGCAATAATGACTGTAAAAGGGGAAAAGTTAAATCAGAGTTAAAAGTTATTTGATTCTAACAGCCCTTTGGAGCTCAACCCATAAGCAGCACACTTCAACCAACTACACAATATCCCTAAAAATTTGTTCAGACTCTGCAGATCCCAAAATAAAACTAAAATTAACATGGGAAATTGTGCTTTCAAGGCCTGCAACTCCCAGTCCCCATTAATACTTCTGTAGATATCCAATAAATAGGAAACTTTTACTTGCAAGCACTTATAGAAATGGGAAGATTTAACTAGAAGTGATATCAACTTAAGATGGCCAAAATGAAACTCTTTTGACACCTAAATCAAATTTTTGCATGCAAAATTAAAAAAAGCCACCTCTAAAATTAAACTGAATGAATGGGAAACTCATCTTGATTGGAAATTAGAAGCTTCTGGGAGGAGCACAGATAAATTCTCATCTCCACAGGATGTTAATAAGAACTTGTAGAGCCTAACTCTGAACTAAGGAAGGCTCCTGAAGCTGCTCAATGCCAATGCCCTACTTTTCCCTCTTCTCCAACTGCCCTGCTGTACCCTTTACTTCACTGTCTGGACTTAACTCTCCTTTCCTCCTCCCTCTTCTTTCTCTTCTTACCTCCTCCACCTCAGCTCCCTATGCAGCGCTCTACTGACCTAGGGGACACTCAGAAAACCAGAAAAGCCAGTCTCAGGCAGAGGAAAACCAGTGATTGTACAGAATTAAGGAATTTACCTAAAGATTTCCATGACTTTCTCCAAAACCCTGATGGGTTCACAAAGGAATTTAACTGTTAGAACATGTGATCATGACTATACTGATCTATTTCAATCAATATATCTACTGATTTGTGGAGCAAAGCAACAGAATTACTAATTAAGAACTGCTGGGAAACTCCTGTTTATTGCAAAAAGCCAGATCACCTTAAGAAGGGATATAGAAAACTGAAATGGGATTCAGAAAGAGAAAAGAAGCAAGCATAGGCTTGCTCCAAGGACTATGAGAGGGTGTTTCCCCTTCTTACTACTTGTTTAGGAGAAACTGAAAGAAGGGAAATGACTAAGACCCTTGTAGATACTGGGGCTACTTTATCTGTTCTTAACCACACCCAAGGAGGTTGCTTTTTCCCTCCGAGTAAAGCTTCTGTACAAATGGTAGGGGTATCTAATCAACCAAGGCCTGTTTTGATATCAGAACCTGTTCCCTGCCAACTAGGGAATGTTATGTATAATATAAATTTTTGATAATCAAATCTGCCCCAATTTACCTGATAGAACAAGATTTCCTTGAAATCAGTGACACCCACATAACTATTTTCTATATTCATTTAGAACAAAATGAATTTGATTATTAAACCAATTGGGAAAATGATTATTTTAAAGGAATCTCCACAAAAGGAAACTAATCTTGAGGCTGACTGTTTGCTAACCATCTTTTCTTCATTATTAACTTCCATGAGAGCCTCAGGAATGCCTTAACAGGGACCCTGCCTTCCCTCCTAGGGGCAGTGGCCCTCTCCCACCTAGGCCTCTTAAAGGGGGATGGGAGGGGGGAGTTAATTGATTCTAAAGTAAGTAAACAAAATTATATGAAAGGACTTCACAGGCAGTCTGCTTCCCTTCTCCAGGGCAACTAAAAATCTTATCTTTCTGGACATAAATTCTTTGAACATAGCTGAACACAAAAAAGAATGTATGAGACACTTTTCTATTTTAATAAAAATAGAACTGGCTGTGTTCCTTTTAAAGACTCTCTTCACTTCAAATTATGTGTGCAGAGTGCACTCTCTTTTGGTAGAAGCAGCATTAATTATAATGTAAAATCGACTTTAGAAATGTTTTTGGAATCAAAAGGCAAGAGGACTAAGAGGCTAGACGCTAGAATATATTACCACGTAAACATGACAAGGTAAGCTAAGGCAGATCAGGAAAGGGAGAGTAAGATAATCAGATCAAGAGTTAAAGAAATATATGTGCCCAGCCAGCATGGCTCAGTGGTTGAGCGTTGACCCATGAACCAGGATGTCACAGTTTGATTCCCGGTCAGGGCAAATGGCCAGGTTGTGGGCTCGATCCCCAGTGGGAGGTGTATGCAGAAGGCAGCTGATCAATGATTCTCTCTCATCATTGATGTCTCTATCTGTCTCTCCTTTCCTCTCTGAAATCAATAAAAATATATTTTTAAAAAATGTATGTGATGATCAAAACATGAACAACAAAGAAAAAAGCAGACTAAGGTCAAGTCAGTCAGAAAATTGAGAGCAGGGAGCAGTGGCTGTTTGAAATCTGTCTAGGCCAAAGGTTTAGCAAAGACTATAAACACATGGTGGGAGGAATATAGGAGAAAAGAGAACTATTAAGTCAGCATTTAGATGTCTAAGGAAAGAGCAGCTTCGATTTTAAATCAAGGGAAAATTTGTGGTCTCTACATTAACTGTTCTCTATTTGAAAGACCCAGAGTGGTTTCTGTTTCCCTGGTTGAATCCTGTCTGATGCTCCTAAATACCAGCCACCTAAATAACTACTGTACCTGAATAAGGTGGTAGAGTGTAATATCCGGTGGTAGGACACTAGGGGCAGTGTACTGTGGGAAGAGAGCAGTTTTTAGCTTGGGATAAGGAGTTAATGCCATCTTCAGTAGCTGGGGATCTACTTTTTTCAAACAGCTCTCATTTTCTTCATTCTGAACAACCTAAATAAGAAGACAGATAACATGGTATACAGTAATGTTCTTTTCTTCTCCAAATTTGCTCTTTTTTCACAAGAACCTGTGAAACAAGATTAGCTTGAGAGTACATGGTGGTGAAAATAACATTGGTCAAGGAGTCAGAAGCCACCCAGCCTGTGTGGCTCAGTGGTTGAGCGTGGACCTATGAACCAAGAGGTTGCTGCTTCGATTCCCGATCAGGGCACATACCCAGAGGGCGTGCAAGAGGCAGCCGATCAATGTTTCTCTGTTAACAATGTTTCTATCTCTCTCTCCCTTTCCCTTTCTCTCTCTCTAAAAGTCAAAAAAAAATTTTTTTTAAAAAAGGAGTCAGAAAACAATAGATCTTGTTCTGGTTCTAAGACAAACTACCGTGTGGTCTCAGGCTAGATATTTAACATTAGGCTTTAGATTCTTCACCTACAAAATGAGGAACTTCAGCTCGATCAGTGGTTTTCAAACTGTGTGGAAAAGCTGTTTGAAAAAGGACTGTTACTATATTACTTAAAATATTAAATATTGAATTAGATATTAAATAGTAAATATTTTAAAAGAAAAATAACTACTAGACTAGATGATGCTTATTCAGCTTTCATGTTACTCTATGACTAATTTCTGAAAGGTGATTAAGAACAGAGAAGTAAATAACCATATAAGTTAAGGTATATTGCAACAATCTAAAAGAGAAATCTTTGAAGATAAAATGTTTAAAAGCATTCTTATGTTCCCTCTAACCAGGCACATTATAATTTTCAAAAATGCAGAGATGGGCAAATTTCTATTGGGTCCCTCAAAAGAATTTACATAGCTAAAAATTATGACTTCCCTTTTACCTAAGAGGGCAAATAGTACAAAATAATTCCCAAGTCACAGATCTAAAGTATACTTACTCCCAGAAACAATCAGATCCTAATTCAATCCTGAAAATGAACCTAGAACATTAGAAAACAAATAAAAGGGAAAAATAATCTCTCTACAACATATTAGTTCCCTTTCAATTTAAGAGGATATAAAATTTCAAAATTCACCCTTGTTTTATGCTCTTTTAATCTAATAAAATACTTATGAGTGGATATATATATATATATATATACATACATATATACATATATTGCATGGAATTTCTGTTTTATTTCTGTTTTAAAATAAAATACTGCTATTGTGGACACCATCCATTAAGGTGACCAGTGTCCCTTTTCTTATTTATTTATCTTTTATGCCAATTGACTCCCCTGCCCCCCAGTCATTCCCACCCCAGGCAAGCCCCCACCGCCCCAATGTCTGTGTCCATTGGTTATGCAAATATGCATGCATACAAGTCCTTTGGTTGCTCTCTAACCCCCCCTCCCCTACCATCTGTCGCTGGATCTATTCTTGTTCATCAAATTATACTGATCATTATATCCCTCATGAGTGAGATCATGTGATATTTATCTTTGTCCGACTGGCTTATTTCGCTTAGCATAATGCTCTCCAGTTCCAACCATGCTGTTGCAAATGGTAAAAGTTCCTTCTTTTTTATAGCGGCATAGTATTCCATTGTGTAGACATACCACAGTTTTTTAATATGAGTGGTTATATTTGAATACAACTGATTTCTAGAAAATCCATAGATATTTCTGCTAAATTTAAAATCAGTCCTATTTCGCCATAATAGGTAGAGGTACTGTCCATACCTGGCTGACACCACCAGGAGCATACATTGTGGTAGCAAGGGCCAGGAGGGTATGTCCTTCCAACAGCATACTGCTGACACTGGCCTGGTTGCTGGGAATCAGTATTTGAGCATTTGCAAGGCTAGCCTGGAAGATCAGTTTAGGATCTGGAAAATAAAAGAGTATGTTTTTCTCCTTAATGTAAATTAAGAATTATATAATTCTGAGAAAAAAAATTAATTTTAACTCTCTCCAGAGGAAGGACTTTCTAAATTTAAAAGCAATAGGAAAATATCACAAAGAGAAAAATGAAAGATTTGTCTATGTAAAAACAAAAACTTATATTAAAAAACTGAAGGGTAGTAATGAACTAGGGGGAAAATTAACAACAGATGACAACCTAAGGATTAATGTCTTTAGCCAAGAGCTTCTACAAAACAATGCCCCAAATACTAACAAATAAATGTACAAAAGAAATAACCATTTCACAAAAGAGAAACTATAAATGTCCAACCATAAAAATATGTAATTCACTAACAATACAGAAATGCACATTAATTAGATGCCATATATCACCTATCAAAACAGCAATGATTTTAAAAAATAATCATCGTCAATCAGAGAGCTGGACAGGGTGTGTAGAATAGCTGGGACTTATGGTACAAACCCCTTAGAAAGCAATCTGGTCTTATAGCAAGAACATTCAAAGTGTGTATAACCTTTGACCCAGTAATTTCATATCCAAAAACCTATCTAAAGAAATAATCTGGCCCTGGAAGATTTGGCTTAGTGGATAAAGCATTGGCCTGTGAACCAAAGGGTCCTGGGTTTGATTCTGGTCAAAGGCACATACCTTGGTTGCAGGTTCCTCCCCAGCCCAGGCCCTGGTTAGGGCGCAAGCAGGAGGCAACCAATTGATGTGTTTCTCTCACATCAATATTTCTCTGTCTTTCCTTCTCTCTTCCACTCTCTCTGAAATTCAGTGGAAAAATATCCTCGGGTGAAGATAACAAACAAACAAAAAAAGAAAGAAAAAATCTGAAACAAGACAAAAATTTCATGTTCAAATATACTTAAGACTATTATTTACAGGAGAAAAAAAGCAGTCTCAATGCTAATAAATGAGAGAGTAGTAAATTAAATGAATATATGCATACAAAGAAATATTATGTAAACATAAAATGGTCATTGTTTCCAGGAACACAGGAAAGTTCTTATAATTACTATATGGGGGGAAAAACAGTATACAAATACACAAACGTTTCTTTTTTTAAAAATATATATTTTATTGATTTTTTTACAGAGAGGAAGAGAGAGGGATAGAGAGTTAGAAACATTGATTAGCTGCCTCCTGCACACCTCCTACTGGGGATGTGCCCACAATCAAGGTACATGCCCTTGACTGGAATTGAACCTGGGACCTTTCAGTCCACAGGCCGACGCTCTATCCACTGAGCCAAACCAGTTAGGGCCACAAATATTTCTTGTATCCCTAGCATTTACAGACTGTTGCAAGGTAGGAGCTCAATAAATATTTGTTAGATGAATGAAATACTATAGACCAAAAAGAGCATGGAGACAATAACTAGAACAAAATACATTACAATATATCAAGAGCTACCTATGGATCTTCCTATCTACCTAGGCTATCTACCCATGGGCATGTTATCTTCTCAATAGTTTCTGTGGCTTCCAATTATTTATTTTTTTACAATGAACATATATTACTTTGTAATCAGCACCAAAAATAACAAACAAAACAAAACAAAAGAACACATTAGGAAAAAATTCTTCATTTGGAAAGAAACCGGACATTACATAAAAGTGAAAGACTGGCTGTTAACATTCCTTGCCCTTTCCCTGAATCTCTGGAATAATACCCTCAGGGCTCACAGGGCAGTTCTATCTGATTATAATTAGAGCAATGTTCTCTGTCAGCAGCTCTGCCACAGAAGACGCAAGCCCACACGTACTGTGCATATCTTTTCACTCCATCTGGAGTTCCTTCCTAAAAGACAGACCACTTCTTCATTGGAAAAGGGTGCCAATTTGCCGGAGAGCAGGAATTCAGCCTATAATAAACTGGTAGGAAGAGAGATAGCCAAAGAAAATAGAACAGGAGAATGAGAGGAAAAGGAAACAACTATATACTGTCTGCTCTGCCTGGTTTTTCTTGGCTCGGGAGAGGTTAACAGTTTTGATCTTCTGCTTCTTAAACAAAGCTTGAGACTAGATTATAGCCAGATATTTGTCTACAGCCAAATGATTTATTTAAAAAAGTTCACAAGTTAAATGCCACTCAATAGACCAGTTACTTATTCAAAGAAATTTTTGTATTTAATACAGTACCCATACCTGTTAAGTTACTAGAAACTTCTCGACACTGAACTAAAAATTCAAACCAAGGGTGAGTTTCATGTAATTCTTTTTTTCCCAAAAAGGAACAATTTGGAGGACTAAGCCTGTATATAAAACAAAAGAAAACAAATTATCTGATTAACATGCAAGATAAGACAGATAATTACAACCCTGTTTGCTCAGGTAATAACTAGCTTTAAAAAAAGAATCTCGAAATTAAAAAGTAAATATAATATATGTACTCCCATTTGTGTTGTGTTTTACATATTCCTTATGATCTGGAAATAGAGGAAAATTTTAGAGACAGAGATAATAATATTTAAACTGTGTTTACTACCATAATACAATATTACCAGCTTTGTATAAGATTAACAGATAACTTGTACTTTAAAATACTTTGTATTTTATTATCCTATATAATAAAAGAGAAACATGCAAATTAGCCATCCCTCCGCTACACTGAAGCCACACCCACAAGCCAATCCAAGTGACTATGCAAATTATCTGACAAAGATGGTGGCTAATTTGCATACGCAGGTGTCAAGCGCCCCAGGAGGCGTCGGTGACTGGGGCCGCTGGCTCCCGGGACTTTCACCGGCCCCAGAGGCAAGGCCATAGCCACGCCTGTGGGCTCCCAGGACTTTCGCCAGTTGGGGAGGCACAGCCGCCTGCGCCTAGCCACACCCACGGGCTCCCAGGACCTTGCCGGCGGAGAGCGGGAGATTTGGAGGACTTGGCAGAGCAGGAGACCGCTGGACATAGAGCAGAGCAAGAGAGAGGGTGGCTTGGAGGGCACAGCTCCCTCTGTCACCCCAGCTTCCTCATCACAGCTGTGGAAACTGACAGCAGGGAGGAGGAAGTCCCACCCCCACAGAATCAGCCAGAATCAGCCTTTGGTCAGACAGCTCTCAGTGGCCTGATAGCCAGGACTCTCATTCACTTGCATCTCAGACCGTGACAGTAGAGAGGTGGGACTATGTCTAAAGAACAACTGTTGATACAACATAGCTTTGCAGCCAAAAGATGCCGGCATTATCGACAGAAAGTGTCTGCAGAGCAGCATGCATCTGATCTTGAAAGAAGGCGTGCCTGCGACAAGATGTATCTGAACACCAGCTACTGGAAAAACGTCACTCTGATGCCGAAAAACACCGGCGTTATCAACAGAAAATGTCTACAGACCAACGTGCCTCTGAAGTTGAAAGAAGGTGGTGGCGACGACAGAATATGTTGAGAGAACAGTCATCAACAAGTACGACCAATACCGGTAGGAACTGCCTTCTCAGCGAAAATGGAGTACATGACGATGCAATCCTCGAACATAGTTGTGGTGGAATGACTGTTCAATGTAAATTTTGCCTATTACCCAGTTTCTCGGATGAAAAACCATCCGATGGGAAATTTACTCAATGTTGTAGCAAAGGGAAAGTCTGTCCAAATGATATACATTTTCCAGATTATCCGACATATTTAAAAAGATTAATGACAAACGAAGATTCTGACAGTAAAAATTTCATGGAAAATATTTGTTCCATAAATAGTTCTTTTGCTTTTGCTTCCATGAGTGCAAATATTGCATCGCCATCAGGATATGGGCCATACTGTTTTAGAATACACAGACAAGTTTATCACCGTACTGGAACTTTACATCCTTCGGATGGTGTTTCTCGGAAGTTTGCTCAACTCTCTATTTTGGATACAGCTGAAGCTACAAGTAAAAGATTAGCAATGCCAGAAAACCAGGGCTGCTCAGAAAGACACATGATCAACATCAACAACCTCATGCATGACATAAATGAATTAACAAAATCATACAAGATGCTACATGAGGTAGAAAAGGAAGCCCAATCTGAAGCAGCAGCAAAAGGTATTGCTCCCACAGAGGTAACAATGGCGATTAAATACGATTGCAACAGTGACCCAGGTAGATATAATTCTCCCCGTGTAACCGAGGTTGCTGTCATATTCAGAAACGAAGATGAAGAAACTCCTTTTGAAAGGGACTTGCTCATTCATTGTAAACCAGATCCCAATAATCCAAATGCCACTAAAATGAAACAAATCAATATCCTGTTTCCTACATTAGATGCAATGACATATCTTATTCTTTTTCCACATGATGAACAAGGCTGGGGAACAGATATTGCATTAAGACTCAGAGACAACAGTGTAATCGACAATAATACTAGACAAAATGTAAGGACACTAGTCACACAAATGCAGTATTATGGATTTCATCTCTCTGTGCGGGACACGTTCAATCCTATTTTAAATGCAGGAAAATTAACTCAACAGTTTATCGTGGATTCATATTAAAAAATGGAGGCCAATCGGATAAATTTCATCAAAGCAAACAAATCTAAGTTGAGAATTGAAAAATATAGTGTTTTGATGGATTATCTCAAATCTAGATCTGAAAAGGACAATGTGCCGATTGGTAAAATGA
Source organism: Myotis lucifugus (assembly GCF_000147115.1). Taxonomy (NCBI): domain Eukaryota; kingdom Metazoa; phylum Chordata; class Mammalia; order Chiroptera; family Vespertilionidae; genus Myotis; species Myotis lucifugus. The sequence continues at coordinate 4,099,340 of NW_005871157.1, forward strand.
TAATACTTCCATCTTCTGAGGGTAGTCCCAGAAATAATGCAGCAGTGATATCAGGATGCTGTGGCAATTGTAATGAGCCCAATTTATTCATAACCATGAATATGGCAAGCCCAATTTATTCATAACCATGTAAATATGGCAAGCCAAATTTATTCATAACCATGACATGCAACCCCAAATGAGCAGATATTGCAAACAATTTACAACGCTGGCAAAAAGTTGAAAACAGACCTGACTTGGTGGCCAGAGTTTTTAATATTAAGCTGAATGCTCTTTTAAATGATATCTGTAAATTCCATTTATTTGGCAAAGTAATAGTTAAAATTCATGTCATTGAATTTCAGAAAGACAGACTGCCTCATGCTCACATATTATTGATATTAATGAGTCCAAATTACGTTCCTCTAATTAATTCCCTTTCAATGTGCACGAATTTCGTGCACCGGGCTACTAGTTTTTACAATAAAAACTCTTTAACATTTTCAAACTTAAGAGGTTTTTAAAACCCTTTACACAACTACAGAGAAGCTAGGACTAAGGAGTTAAGGCTCAGAATAGGTCCTTTGAAAATATGGCTTTTAAATCATCTCTTGCCAGTAGCTTTGGGAAAAACATCTCTGTGTGTAATTAAGCCTCAATGATATGAACCAGAAATATACCCAGTTTGAATTTCTAGTTTTTACTACACACATTTAAATGTTCTCATTAGCATACTGAAAGTGGGCTCTAGAATCAAACATAAGTAGAATTAAATCTGACTTTGCCATTTACTAGCTGTGTGCCATAGTAAGACACTTAGTCTCACTTGAAGCTTCAGTTTCCTCATCTGTCAAAAAGTAACCATTCATAGGGTTTTTGTGAAGATTAGTAAGATAATCTAAGTGCCAAGAACGTTGTAAGCATTCATATATTAGAGATTACTACTATTATTATTACTGACCCAATAGCAATGAACACTGGCCACAGATATGATTCTGCAAGTTAATCTTAAGTAGGTATATGTTGGTGCATGTCTGTATATCTATCCATCAATCTACCCACCCATCCATCCAAATGTAAATTTTAGAACATATCTAACCTGCAGTGGCTATGAATTCAAAGTTGTTTAACATTTGCCTGGTAATGAACGTATCAAAGAACTCCCAAGTTAACCTTTAGTCTCTTCCTCTCTTTTTAACTTTTAAAGCATTTCTTTCACTTCATTCTAATCTCTAATTATTTAAAAGGCTAACAGAGAGCTTACAGATTTAACATCACCAAAAAACAAAAAACATGGTAAGCATTTAGTTGAATGTAGCATGAAACTAAAAGATGTACCAAGTGCTGCAGTGAGGGAACTACTTCAGGAAGATCAGTATTCCTCCAGTGAATGCTCAATATTTTGTTCTTGTCACATACAAGTATAAGTGGAAAAGGAAACATGAAGACCTGCTCAAGGACAAATCACTCTCAGTACTTACTTGTAACAGTCGAGATAGACATAAAGAAGATACTGCAGACTGTGTTCCAAACAATAAAGAATGAAGTGAGAATGGAAATCCCAACCTTCTTTGGACTTGTAGTTGTGAACAGGGAGGGTATCTTGCATCACACCCCCAATACGGTTCAGTCTTTGGAGGAAGAGTTCAAAGTCTTCTAGTTCAGATCTAAGAAAAATCCCATTCCTAAAGGGCAGGTTTAAGAGATGGAAAATTTAAGAAGTTGCTAGATTCAGAGCACACCAAACCACTTCCATGAATTTAAGTCTCAGCTACAGAAGGTCCTCACATAATGTTCTTTTGTTTCTCTCAATGCCATTTTGTCATAACTTATAATATTGATGAGATGCCAATGTAACTTAACTCTTGTTTTTATCAAGTAGTCTGTGGTAAAACTGTTTCATTATACGTCGTTTCACTTAAAGTCACAAAACCTATCAACAACGTTAAGGACTTATTGTATTTTTTTTAAAAAGTATTTAAAAATTAAGACTGCCAATTTTTACTCTATAAATACATTATGAGTCATATTTTGCTGGTTTCCAACAAAGGTTTCTGAATCATTGTAGTATTTAAAGGTGGTAATGACAGTCTTGAGTTATCTTAAATATTTCAAAAACCTAAACTAAGCTATCTACATTTTTTTTGGTTTTGGCTGGAACTATACAATCCAGTATGCAACAGTGGTTAGCTTTTGAAGCTAGATGTTTTAAGCACTGAGAAATTCACCAAAATATACAAACAAAATGATGGAGAAACTAAAGCAGACTAATTTAAATAAACCAACTACCAAACAGTAGAAATTTGCATTGAAATATTACTTTTTACAAATTTACTATTAAAAACATCATATACACCATATAAAGGAATACAGAAAATATATTATATGACCCAGCCGGTGTGGCTCAGTGGTTGAGCGTCAACCTATGAACCAGGAGGTCATGGTTCAACTCCCGGTCAGGGCACATGCCCGAGCTGTGGACTCCATCCCGGGAGGGGGCATGCAGGAGGTAGCCAATCGACATTTCCATCTCTCTGTCCCTCTTCCTTCCTTTTTCTCTAAAACCAATACAAACATATTAATATATATATATATATATATTATATGGAGTTTAAAGAAATACCATGTTGCCCTAGCCAGTTTGGTTCAGTGGCTAGAGCGGCCTGCGGACTGAAAGGTCCCGGGTTCAATTCTGGTCAAGGGCATATGCCTAGGTTGCAGGCTCAGTCCCCAGTAGGGGGTGTGCAGGAGGTAGCCAATCAATGATTCTCTCTCATCATTGATGTTTCTCTCCCTCTATGAAATCAATTAAAAAATTAAAAAATATATATATATGTATATGTATATACATATACATATATATGTATATCTTTTAAAGATAAAAACCAAGAGGTTTTAAAAAGATAAAAACCAAAGGTAAAAGCTAATGGCTTTTATCATAAATAGATGTAAAAAAAAAAAAAAGAAAGAAAAACCATGTAACCACCATCCAGATTATAGCACCTTCTCCACTGCATCTCCTTTGCTACCTTGACTTTTGTGATAACCATTCCCTTAGTTTTAGTCATAGTTTTAGCATTCATATATGTAATCTCAAATAATATATGGTTTGGTTTTGCCTATTTTAAACTTTATTTAGAAATAAAACATTTGCCAGGTTTGCATGGCTCAGTTAGTTGAGTATTGTCCTGTGCACGAAAAGGTTGCCAGTTCAATTCCTGGTTAGGACACATACCTTGGTTGTGGGTTTGATCCCTGGTTGGGGGCATGTATGGAAGGCAACCAGTCGATGTTTCTCTTTCACATCAATGTTTCTCTCTCCCCTCCTTTCTCTAAGCATGTCCTCAGGTGAGGATTAAAAAACAAACAAAACAAACACATTCTGGTACATTATGGAACATTCTTCTATTCCACATTATGAAATATAACTATGTTGATACCTGTGGCTACAGTTTGTTAGTCTTGTTATATATTACACTGTATGATTATAATACACTAGAGGCCCGGAGCACGAAATTCATGCACTGGGCGGGGGGGGGGGGGGGGTCCCCCAGCCTGGGCTGTGCCCCCTTGCAGGCCAGGAGCCCTCAGGGGATGTCCAAATTCTGGTGAAAAAGGAGAGGGTCCCACCACTGCTGGGGGATACAACATCTGTGAGCCTGTAGGGACGCACTGACCACCAAGGGGCAGCTCCTGCATTTACTGTCTGCCCCCTGGTGGTCAGTGTGCGTCATAGCAACCCGGTCATTTCACTGTTGGGCCAAAACTGGCTCTCCGACATCCCCCGAGGAGTCCCAGATTGCAAGAGGGCACAGGCCAGGCTGAGGGACCCCACCGGTGCATGATCGGGGCAGGGGGGGACACAGGAGGTTGGCCAGTCAGGGAGGGACGCAGGAGGGCTCCAGGGCATGTCCGGCCCATCTCACTCAGTCCCAATGGGCCGGACCCCAGCAGCAAGCTAACTTACCAGTCAGAGCGTCTGCCCCCTGGTGGTCAGTGCACGTCATAGTGAGCGGTTGAGTGGCCTTAGCATATCATTAGCATATTACGCTTTGATTGGTTGAACAGCCGACTGGCTGCCTGGACACTTAGCATATTAGGCTTTTATTATATAGGATTTTATTTATCTACTCTACCTTTGATGGTCATTGCAGTTGTTCCTAGATTTTTTTTTGTAAAATAAATTCATGTTCCCATGACTATAAATGAGGAAGAGCACCTTTTTACATGTTTATTGGCTATTTTTGCTTCCTCTTTATGAAATGCCTAATTGTGGGGTATCTTCCCCTTCAGATCCAAGCTCTACTCTTCTCCTGCTCTGTGTCCTTGAAAGCTCACCTGTATCAGTTGCTCAAGAAGACTCCAGTGCCCTCAGGCTTCTGTTTTGGTTTGCCCTAAGGGAGACTCCTACCAGGAGATAAGAGTCAGAAAAAGATGGGGTGGGGATGCCTTAGCTCTCTCTGTGCTGGGTGACTGACACTGTGCAGGTTGGCTGATACTCTTCTCTAAGAGACCCAATTCCTGCCAGGCAGCTCTCTTGATCTCACTAATTGTTCTCTTCCTTTGCCCCTTCAGGCCTTTTAGAAAGCATACACTACTCCCACGGTCATGAACATATTCTTCTGTAACTTCTAAAAGCTTTATAGTTTTACATTTGATATTTAAGTTTAAAAATCTACCTGGAATTGACTTTATGCATGATATAGGCAGAGGGTTCAATTTAACTTTCCCCCATAAAACTATCATCCAGTCACCCCAGGCCCATTTGGTGAAAAGACTATTCATTTCCCACTGTTCTGTGGTGTTCCCTTTGTCATATATAAAGTGAACATATATAAGTCTGTTTCTATGCTCACTCTTCTGTTCTACTGGTATATTTGTCTATCCCTCCATTAACACTCCCAATGTCTTAATTGCTATAGCTTTAGAATAAGTTTTAATCTCTCAAGGGCAAGTTCTTTTTTAAGGCTATTCTTGACCCTTGGCATTTCTATATTAATATTTATAATCAGCTTATCACAATCCAGAAGAAATTCTGCTGGGATTTTTATTGAGATTGCACTATATCTAAAGATTATTTTGAGAAGAATTGATAACAGGCTTATCTTATTCCAAATCTAAGAGAATGCTTGTGACTTTCACCATTAAGTATAATGTTAGCTAGAAGATTGTTTTTATTTCTTTAATCCTCACCTGAGGATATTTTTCCATTGATTTTTTAAAAATATATTTTTATTGATTTTTTGCAGAGAGAAAGGGAGAGGGATAGAGTTAGAAACATTGATGAGAGCGAAACATCAACCAGCTGCCTCCTGCACACCCCCTACTGGGGATGTGCCCGCAACCAAGGTAATGCCCTTGACCAGAATCGAACCTGGGACTCCCTCAGTCCGCAGGCTGACACTCTATCCACTGAGCCAAACCGGCCAGGGCTCCACTGATTTTTTTTTTTTAGAGAGTGGAAGAGAGAGGGAAAGACAGAAATATTGGTTGCCTCCTGCATGAACCCCGACCAGGGCTCTGACCAGCCCCCCCGCCCCCCTCCCCAGGGCCTAGGCCAGGGAGGAGCCTGCAACTTAGGTATGTGTCCTTTACTGGAACCGAACCTGGGACCCTTCAGTCTAGACGCTGATGCTCTATCTATCCACTAAGCCAAACCGGCTAGGGCTAGAAGACTGTTTTTTAGACACCCTTTTCAAGTTAAGGGAATTGCATCTATTCTTAGTTTGCTAATGGCTTTTATCATAAATAGATGTTGAATTTTATCAAATGCTTTTGTGTATCTATCAGGGTGGTATTTTTTCCCTTAATCTGTTAATGTAGTAGATCTCAATAGTTCATTATCATAATTCATGTTAAATCATACATATATTAGCTATTTAATCAAATATTAACCAAAATAATTAATAAGCATACAAGTTATATTAAACTTACTTTTAATAGGAGAATTTAGTGCAATGGGAAGAAGAATGACTACAAAGACAGGGGTAAAAAACGAAAAAACGAATTAAAGCCTGTAAGTACTGGATTGGGCAAAGCTCTTTTTTTTTTTTTTTTAAATATATATATTTTTAAATATATTTTATTGATTTCTTACAGAGAAGAAGGGAGAGGGATAGAGAGCTAGAAACATCGATGAGAGAGATCAATCAGCTGCCTCCTGCACGCCCTCCACTGGGGATGTGCCCGCAACCAAGGTACATGCCCTTGACCAGAATCGAACCTGGGACCCTTCAGTCCGCAGGCCGACGCTCTATCCACTGAGCCAAACCGGTTCGGCTGGGCAAAGCTCTTAACTTCTCTGGATTCCACAACTTTAAGTTGGGTAAATAATACAGCTATACTTCCCCAATAAGTATAACTATAAAATAAAGTAATATATGGGAAGTAAGTTTAAGAAATTTAAAAAATTAACACATTTAAGTCTCCATATATTATTTTGATAGCTTAGGACAGTGGTCGGCAAACCGCAGCTTGCGAGCCACATGCGGCTCTTTGGCCCCTTGAGTGTGGCTCTTCCACAAAATACCACGTGCGGGTGGGCACGTACAGTGCGATTGAAACTTCGTGGCCCATGTGCAGAAGTCGATATTTTGTGGAAGAGCCACACTCAAGGGACCAAAGAGCTGCATGTGGCTCGCAAGCCGCGGTTTGCCGACCACTGGCTTAGGAAGATAGATTAGGTTGAACAATATGAAATAGCTGATTATTCATCCATTTTTGACCCACACAAATGGCAAGTTCACATGGTTTGATCTAAGAGAATTATTTTTAGAAATTAAAGTTTAAAGTCTTTCCTTACCACTTCAGAAGTCCCTTCCCCTCACTAATTTCTTACCTGAGTAATCCTCTTTAGTTCAAGACCATACATAGCATATGGCTTCAGTGAGAAGAGTGGGAGACATTACAGGATACTAAGCTCTTGCCCTTGGTCCCTGTAGCCCCACTGACAGCTTACCATTTCCACACCAAAGCAAATATAGAATTTGAGAGCTTAGTCACTATAATGCTAAAAACATGTGATTTTAAAACCTCAATAATGCCCTTTCAATTTTAAAATACTATGAAACAATGTTCCATTGAATTCATGGCACTGCAAAGGAAACACTACAGAATTATTTCTTATTACTCTTCCCCACAGTTATAGTACCTGGCCAGCTCATCTAAAATTTTATTCCTCATGTTGTTGTTGCAGCAAGTACCCTGATCAATAATATCAATAGTCAGAGGAGGCCATTTGTTCTGCTGAAGTGAAGAATAACTATTCTGGGTTTGAAATTCTCCAATCCACGAGGTAATGCTTAGCCAATCATGGCGAGCTGTGAGGTATCTCCAGAGGGCTTCAGGGGAATATGATTTATATTCTACATAAAGAACAAAATACATTTTAAAATAGCAATGAGTTATGATTATTGACACAAAACTCAACACTAATCAACTGAGTAAATATGACAAAATGGACAAATTTTTATATATGAATATTCAGGCCCTTTTCTTCTACTATTTTCCTCTTTTATGTTGCTGTTCATTTTATAATCAATATTCAGCTGTAGGAAGAGCAAAATGTTGCTTATTAGTACCGTTGTTAAGTAAAACTTGGGAATTAGCTGTCTGTTTCATTTATCTTTTCAGGTCTCTTTCCCCCTTTTCTTTTTCTTAATGTAAATGAAAACTTTGGCTATAATAATAAACATGAATTTGACACCCTCTGAATTACCACTGTTTACCATTGTTAGTTATTCCCTGGAACCCCAACTGATATAGATCTTTAGTTTACACAAGAAACTCAAAGACTATTGGGAAAAATAAAGAATGTCACTTTGAGGCAAATAAGAGAATTCAGCCTTGAAGTCTCAATTTACTGAAACATACAACTTTTTTCTTTCACTATTACAAGTCCCTTACAGAAACCTTGAGATAAGAAGTCTTACTGACTTGCATTTTAAAGCAACTGAATTTTTTCCCCCCAAAGGAATTCTAAAATGGAGAGACACCAAAATATACTACAGCTTAATTTAATACTCATTCAATATGTTCAGATTTCAGGCTTTCTCACACTTGCCTTCTGGATTTATCCTGGGAAGGAGGATAGATTCTTGTGTTAGTTGGTTCCACCACTGAGCCCAATTTAATGCAATTCTGTGGTTCTGTTTATTAAGTTTATCTTTATGATCATATTTCAGGAATGAGTCCAAAACAGACCTGTGCTTGAAAAAGTCTTGCTCCATTATCCAATACCTGAAACAGTGATATAGTTTTTTTTTTAATTTTGAAGGCAAAAGCATCATTTCTCTTTATCTGCTCAAAAACTATTGTTCTTTTGGGGAACACATACTTTAATATTCATAATGTTATATTTATTATCTTAAAAATATATATCTGATTATGTGCATATTGAAAGAAAAGGAAATACCTGAGTCTCTTATGGACAAGTTTTACCTTCATAGGGAATATAAGCTCAGTTCCACTGAAGAAATCTGTGCTCACTAACAATTAAAAACTAAACACGATCTAAAATATTCTTCCCATATTACCAAAAGGGGGCTAATGAGACTACCTGGGAAAGGACTGGATCTGCATATTTTCTTGCAAATGTTCTGAATAAAACTTCTCAACTTGATGCACGAAGTCTATAGTTCTTTTCTCTTTTTCAGAAAAAGAATTTTTTTCTTTTAAAATTTCAACCTTGAATAAAAAGTAAAGCAGTGACCTCACAAAAATCAAGTACATTGCAAAACAAATGTCATGAAATTACATGCCACCTAAGAATTGTATTTTGAATTTTTGAGGTAATGTATATATTCACACAAATTTTCCTTTACCACAAAGGCAAAGTGATCATTTAAAAAGATAAAGAAGTTGTCTTACTTTTACTTACTGGATGTCAGTTGAATTTTAAAATAATTTATTTTTAAATTTCACCAGGTTTACTAGAAAATGTAAACTACATAGTCTCACCTTTACCTACCAAAAAGTCCCGTATATTTTTATCAGTTGTATAGAAGCATATCTTGAGCAACTGGTCTTTTACATCAAAGCCCTACAATAAACATAGAAAAAACTTAATTTTGTAATGGAGCTATTTTAAATATAAATATCTATGTTGTATACAGAAATACTCTGTTATACACATGTATAAAATTCCACAGCTTTCCTGCTCTTGTGAACATTCATTTTCTACATTTATCATACATATTTACTGCCTCTGCCTAAAGTCCTTAAGCATTTTGCCAGAATAAAGGCAGCACATCGAACAATTTAAGGTAATAACAGGCTACCATTGGACCAAAACTACAGGTATCTGCTATGATGGTTCACTTAAAAACAAAAGTCAATACAAATAACAACTCTTACGTAGTTTCACTCCTCTACACTTCCAGAAAGTTGCCATGGCTAAGACCCTGACCATGAAGATTAGGGCCACAACTTAGTTTAGTCCAGGAGTCCCACCTCTAGGATTTCTCCTCCTTAAATGAAGTAAAACCATGGAGCACGAAGCAAAGATATAGGCTATTAGAAAATTCAAATGGAGGTGTAAGCGGTCACATGCACAATATAGAATTGCCCCCAACAAATAATAAGATCCTATGCAGGCTTGGCCTTGTGTGAAGCCTATGACGAAAAACACTGCCTACTTCTAACCAAAGTGCTAAGTCTAACAGAGAGCAAATGATGGAAACTTGAATCAAAAATATCTTCAAGAACCCGGCCAGTGTTGTTCAGTGGTTGAGCATTGACCTATGAACCAGGAGGTCACAGTTCCATTCCCGGTCAGGGCACATGCCCAGTTGAGGCTTGATCCCCAGTATGGGGTGTGCAGGAGGTAGCCGATCCATGATTCTCTCTCATCATTGATGTTTCTATCTCTCCCTCTTCCTTCCTCTCTGATATCAATAAAAATGTATTTAAAATATATATATCCTCAAGAAAGTTCTCAGTACACAAAAACCATTTTAGTATTACTGTCATTATTTCCTACTAAAAGCTACACGAATTTCTTAGTCTGTGATACAACTATGAATACAAATCAATTCTTTTTTTGGGGGCGGGGGGTAAAATTTTGGCTTTATTATTTGCTATTCAGTAGGTCAACTCAAGTGCCTGTCTACATCTTGTGGGGTGGGGAAGGCTGGGCCTTGGTCAACTGTGGCCTTTCAAGTTACAAATCAGTAACAGCAGTCCAAAGGTGGCCAACACGTGTTGAGTTCATTGCATCATTGCAAACAGAGAAAAATCTTGTCTTCTCCTGACCAGGCACCCAAAAGGTTATAAAAGAAATGTAACTAAGCTCCGATTTGAGCATTTGTACTAAAAAATTGAAGCTTCACCTTGGCCTTTTTAAAGGATTAAGGCCTTCCATGTCATAAAAATATTCATTCTACCACATCTACATGAAAAGGCTGCACATTCTCATCATATCAGTATGTAGTTCCATTGCAACTATGAGATAAATGACTCACACTGGCTGGAAACAAGTCTGATTTCCCAATGACCAGGGCAGTCATAAATAAATTCTTATATCAACCAGAAACGGTATTAAGTACATAGAGATCTTCTCTTACTTTAGGGACTTTAAGATCAGACAAACGGATTATGTACTCACCATATTCTTTAAAAGTTCAGAGGCTTCCTTTACATTGTTCTTTTTCAAATTGTCAAAGACCAAATCGAGGCCAATTTTAATCAGCTCTTCGAGTCTTTGAGCAGGGTGACTATTAATTCTGAAGAAAGTTTGTGCCTCTGGTATTTTGTTGTCTAAAATGGCATTGGCAATAACTTCCTAGGAAAAGGGGGGGGGGGAATCCGCTTTTTAAGTTCCATTTTATGATTATCAACATGGACTTACACGTTTGAGGACCCACCCACTACAGAACTTTTACTGAAAATCTACTACTACATTTGGGTCTTTGCACGGAGGATATAAAGTTGATTGAAACACAAAACCTGCTGTCCAAGAGCTTTTAGACTAGTGGAAGACACACAAATAAAGTGCTGATTATAGTTCTGTATGATAAAGGAGAAGATACAGGTGTCACCCAGCGTCCTAGAGAGGAGGGTTCAGAAGAGAATCATCTAAATAAGAGAAAAGAGGACAAGAGTTCCGAAAAGAGGGAAAATTATGTGCAGAGGCATAAAGACAAGAAACAGCATCAAGTCTTCAGGGAACTCCAAATTACTCAATAAAACGGGGGGGAAGGGGCGGGAAGCTGGGGAGAGTAGCAGATAAACTTGAAAGAAAAGCAGAGGTTCCATCATGAAGCGCATTGTGTGTGAGATGGATTTTATCCTGAAACTCATGTGGAACACTAAAGGATCTTAAAAGCGTGAGATGGTATAATCATATATTAATACACATATATGTATATATATCAGGAAGAATATTCAGGCAGCAATGTGGAGAATGGACTGAAAGGGATTCAAGGTCAAGACAGTAAGGCATTAGGTTACTGCAATAATATGAGTAAGAAGAAATCAAGCATAAATTGAAGGCCTAAACCCAAGAGAGAATAGAAAGGAAGTAAATCCTATTAAATCATGTGCAAAATTGTGTGTATGTGCACACACATACATTAACGTGTATGTTTTTGGAGGCAGAGTTCAAGTAGTATAGTAGACTATAATCTCCCTCGAAATTAAAAACCAGTGATTTTGAGTAAAAAGAGCAGAGGACCATGGATTGAGCCTTGGAAGACATTAAAGGGGGGTGCAAAGTGGGGAAGAGAAGGTGAAACCTGCAAAGGAGACTGTAAAAGAGAAGCCAAATAAAGTAGAAAAAAAATCAAGTAATTTTTGGTTAGAGAATAAATAAGAGATACAGAAAATGCAGTTACACTAGGTACTTTACTTCCCTGTCTCCACCCCAAGAACACCAGTCCTTTGAACCTGGCAGCCTTTCAACCTTATCACTTTCACTCCTACTGATACTGATCAGCTGGGTTAAGTTATTTTGGCCTTTGACTCTCTAAGTGGTTGGAGGGATTCTTTCAGTCCTAGTCTAGTACACTAGACTAGTTTGGTTGTGTTAACCTCTATTATAAAAAGAAAGGCAATCAAATGAGCACAGAAAATTTAACTGGCAAAATACCTTAACTAGAATCTGAGATAGGACTCAAATCAAGTATGCTTCCAGGTGATAATGTCATAAAATAAAAGTTTACTAAGATTGAATCACCAGCAGCAATTCAAATATCAGGCAGAATGCATAAGTCCAAATGTCAGGCCCTTGCCCAGCCTGTGTGGCTCAGTGGTTGAGTGTCAACCTATGAACCAGGAGGTCACAGTTCCATTCCCAGCCAGGGTACATGCCGAGGTTGCGAGCTTGATCCCCAGTAGGTGTGTGCAGGAGGCAGCCAATCAATGATTCTCTCTCGTCATTGATGTTTCTATCTCTCTCTTTCTCTTCCTCTCTGAAATCAATAAAAATATTTTTTAAAAAAACAAACAAAAGTCCAGCAGCCTAGAGCAGAGAGAGGAGAGAAGGGTTTCTTTGGGGTGACAGGGAGACCATAATTAGTCCCAGCTAAAAGCAGTGCCTGTCTCCCTGATTTTACACTGGATCACCAGATTCCTCCCCAATTCCCCCTACTTTTTATACAAATGCTCTTTGATGACATTTGTAAGAATGGCTGGGAGAGTCCCTGTGGGTAGGGGAGGGAAACAAGCCCCATTGGGCATAGCCTTAATGGATAGATGGAGCGTACAGGACAGTTTGGGGACAGATTACCACAGGAAATGTGCAGAATGGGAATGGGGGAGGGCGAGGACCCTAGAGATCTACACTAATAAAAGACAGATGCTAATTGACCGTACCTTCGCTACGCCCATCAGCCAATCAGAAAAGTATGTGAGAAACCAAGATGGAGGCATAGGTAAACACCGGAAATTGCTGCCTCCCACAACAACTTCAAAAATACAACTAAAAGATGGAATGGACATCATCCAGAACCACAGGAAGGCTGGCTGAGTAGAAATTCTACAACTAGAAGGAAAGAGAAAAGCATACCGAGACTAAGAGGGGGTGCGGTGCGGAAGTAAAATACAGAGGTACAGAGGCGCATGCGGAGAGGGCTGGTGGCTGAGGACATGGTTGTCTTTTTCAATCGGGAGGGAGTCTCAGGCTCTGAGCTCCAGTTCTGGGCGGGTCTCTGGGGACCCAGACTCATATGGGAGAAACTGGACTGTCTGGCATCGGTCGGAACTTGAGGGCAGCTTTCTCTTGGGGGTGCTTGCAGCGACTGCCGGGACACTGAGAAGCAGGGCCTCTGAGGGCAGGAATGAGAGCAGCCATAACTGCTCGTTCCGCCCTGTTGATCCCCTGGGACCTTGCCCAGCCCAAGCCATACACGGAGGCTTTTGCATATGAAAGGCCTGGCCCTTTGCAATCTGATAATTACCTAACAAACTACAGTTGGCCCAAGGCCCCAGGGCAACTTGCATTGTGTCACAGCTGGCTCCTACTGGATAGCCTCAGGCAGAGGCTAGATTAGCACCTCCTTAGAGATCCAGGAGCCAGTGTGCCTGGAGGTCAGAGTGGGACCATCCAGATTGCAGCTCCTCAGATTCATAAAGGACACACTCAGGGGGCAGACTCAGTGAGCACCAAAGCCCCATTGAAGCAAGTCTTGCCCCGGAGGGGTGTCTCCAGCACAGAAGTTCTTCCACTGCAGACACAGCTGATTCTCACAGCCAATTGGCCTGGAGGTCAATCCCTCCCAGTGTTACCAACAACAATCAAGGATTAACTACAATAAGACTGTGCACAAAGCCCACAAGGGGGTGCACCGAGAGTGTCTACCTCAGGTAATTGGGGAGGCTGAGCCACTGGGCCCTATAGGACACCTAGCACAGAAAGCCACTCTATCGACACAGCGAAGCATAAAAAAATGCGAAGACAAAGAAACAGGGCACAGATGGCAGAAATGGAGGAAAGCAAACTACTGGATATAGAGTTCAAAACCACACTTTTAAGGTTTTTCAAGGATTTTCTAGAAACCACCGATAAACTTAATGAGACCCTCAAGAAATCTAGTGAGACCCTCGAGGTTGTGATAAAGGACCAACTAGAAATTAAGCATACACTGACTGAAATAAAGAATATTATACAGACTCCCAATAGCAGACTAGAGGATCCCAAGAATCAAGTCAAAGATTTGAAATACTAAGAAGCAAAAAACACCCAACAGGAAAAGCAAAATGAAAAAAGAATCCAAAAATACGAAGATAGTGTAAAGAGCCTCTGGGACAGCTTCAAGCGTACTAACATCCGAATTATAGGGGTGCCAGAAGAAGAGAGAGACCAAGATATTGAAAACCTATTTGAAGAAATAATGACAGAAAACTTCCCCTACCTGGTGAAAGAAACAGACTTACAAGTCCAGAAGCGCAGAGAACCCCAAACAAAAGGAATCCAAAGAGGACCACACCAAGACACATCATAATTAAAATGCCAAGAGCAAAAGACAAAGAGAGAATCTTAAAAGCAGCAAGAGAAAGAAACTCAGTTACCTACAAGGGAGTACCCATACGACTGTCAGCTGATTTCTCAACAGAAACTTTGCAGGCCAGAAGGGAGTGGCAAGAAATATTCAAAGTGATGAATAGCAAGAACCTACAACCAAGATTACTTTATCCAGCAAAGCTATCATTCAGAATTGAAGGTCAGATAAAGAGCTTCACAGACAAGGAAAAGCTAAAGGAGTTCATCACCACCAAACCAGTATTATATGAAATGCTGAAAGGTATCCTTTAAGAAGAGGAAGAAGAAAAAGGTAAAGATACAAATTATGAACAACAAACACACATCTATCAACAAGTGATTCTAAAAATCAAGTGAATAAATAATCTGATGAACAGAATAAACTGGTGATTATAATAGAAAAAAAAAGAAGAGTATGCAAATTAACCCAACAAAGATGGCCGTTAAATTTGCATACTGCGAGCTGCCGCCCGCCCCGCCGCCATCCAGGCCTGCCATCTGCGACCCGGGGCAGCGGGGCGGTACAGCGCAATCTGCTGCCCGCCCCGCTGCCATCCGGGCCTCCCATGTATGGCTCGGGCAGCGGGGTGGGACAGCGTGAGCCACTGCCTGCCCCGCTGCCATCTGGGCCTGCCATCTGCGACCCAGCGCGGGATCCGGGCCTGCCATCTGCGACCTGGGGAAGTGGGGCAGGCACCGTGGGATCGGGCCTGCCATCTGCCACCTGGGGAGCGGGCCTAAGCCAGCAGGTGGTTATCTCCCGAGGGGTCCCAGACTGTGAGAAGGCACAGGTCGGGCTGAGGGCCGGCCCCCCTCCTCCCCCCGTGTCAGTGCACAAATTTTTGTGCACCGGGCCTCTAGTACTATAATAAAAAGGTCAGGTCTCTGCCCTAGCCGGTTTGCTCAGTGGAGAGAGCATTGACCCTCAGACTGAAGGGTGCTGGGTTCAATTCCAGTCAAGGGCACATACCTTCAGTTGCAGGCTTGATGCTCAACCCTGGTTGGGGTGCCTGTGGGAGGCAACCAATCGATGTCTCTCTCACCTCAATGTTTCTCTCTCTCTCTGCCTCTCCCCCTCCCTTCCACTCTCTCTAAAAATCAATGGAAAAATATCCTTAGGCGAGGATTAAAAACAAACAAAACCCACAAAATAAATAAATAAATAAATAATACATATAAAAAAACAAAGATTTAAGATTTAATGGCCCTAGCCATTCAGGGAGTGTTGCTCATGGGTTTGGGGTTGGGTATTTGTCACTGAAGCCAAGTAGGAGATGTGGCACTAAGAGGGAGCCTATCTGTATTCTGAATTAAATAACAAAGCTTGTAAACATAAATTTGAAGTTGTGCCCAGAGATTTCCAAATCTACAAAACTTAAAGCCCTTGCCAAAGTTTTTGAATCACAGCGTAGAGTCTAAATTCTGTTTCCTCTATTGTTTTCTAAGATCCTATGAATCTGGCAAATAAAAGAAGTGATAATTACTCATATTTACCTCAATGCTGAGTTTCTCCCATATAGTGCTCTCCTTTACTTTGGGGACATTTTCATTTACATCATATTCATCTACAGTATCTGTTAGCTTCCAAGGAAACTTTATCATGAAGGTTCTAAGTTCATTAATGTAGCTGGTCAAAATGTTCACTCCTTTCTGTAGATGTTCATCTAACTCTATGGAAAACATCAACATAACAACTTCATATACATATAAAAATATGTGTGTGTATATATAGAGAGAATATATCAACAGCTGTTATGAAGAATTCTAGAAAATGCCAAAATTCAAACTCAGTGTTTTTAAAATTTCAAACAAAAAAAATCTGAGCTTTTTCCTATTTACAATTAGTTCTGTGATTTAATACAACCCTTCTCACAATGATTAGTCCTTTCTGACAACTTTCCCAGTGTTAGAGCCCATATCACTTACTCAGCTACATATTGATTTTACCCCACTTTAGTAAATGACACTCCATTGGCTTATGTACTCTCATGCAATACGCTCACTTATACCTCTAACACAGGAATAGGAGAATTGCACCCTTCTTTGCTGCTATTCTTACCTTCACTGTGAATAAAAAGCTCCTTTATTTGCTTGTTAAGGAAGGACAGTGTAAGATTAAGTAATTGTTCTGAAAAGTTTTTGCTTTGGGTTTCAGAATTACTTTCTCTAATTGCTGAGCAAAGTAAATCCAATGCTGGTGTCAGCTCTTCCACATCTGAGAAAGAATGAAAGAAATTAATTAACATGAAGAACACCAGGATATTCCCAATAAAAACAACATATCCAAAAGTACCATGCTGCAATATTTTAAAACATAAAATGAGGACCGCCCAGCCAGTGTGGCTCAGTGGTTGAGCACCGACCTATGAACCAGGAGGTCACAGTTCAATTTCCAGTCAGGGCACATGCCCCTGTTGTGGGCTCAATCCCCAGTAAGGGTCATGCAGGAGGTAGCCGATCAATGATTCTTATCATTGATGTTTCTATCTCTCTCTCCCTCTCCATCTCCCTTCCTCTTTGAAATCAATAAAAATATATTTTAAAAAAAAAGAATAAGGACTAATGTCTAATTCTCAAAAAAGCTCACAAAACTTTTATAAAATTTTACTATCTGCAAACTTTAGTGATTCTACTTACTACTAGTCATTATTTACTGGTACTGTATTACAATAACTATCATTTTGCCACCTACTCTATCTTAAGTTTTATAAATGCTATATCATTTATTCCTTTCAACAACCTGAGAGGTAAATGTTACGGCTCCATTCCATAGATGAGGAAACTAAGGTTCAGAAAGAATAAATAACTTGCCCAAGCTAATTTGGAAAGTAAGTAGCAGAGTCAAAATTTGAAGTTAAGCCTGTCTGATTCCAAAACCATTACCTAAACATGCAGGTGAAAGCAAGGAATATGGGCCCCTGAATCTCCAATTTGTCAGCTACAGGCCCTAATAAAGTGATTCCTGTTTATCTCAGCATCAGCTCTAGGACTTTATCTGCGTGAGTGACAAGGATGGGAAACATGGATTTCCTCTGGGAGAGCAGATAAAGCTATTCCCACGCTCCTTATTTCCCGACTCTTCCCCCTATCCTTTAGGGCAGAGCAATGCAGGTGACAGTGAATTGATGAGAAATCACGGACCACCAAAAAGCAGTAGTGTATAACAACCATATAATCACTGATGGTCCATGCCACTCATCTACCTTAATCCCGTGTGCCATGACCTGTGAGGCTATCATGGCAGCCAAGGAGGAGCCATGGCAAGAAGAATTATTATTGGCAATACAACCACACACAATTATTGGACTAATACAACATGATAATATTTTTTATGTATTAATCCTGTAAACCAAAAGTATAAATAAACATTATGAGCTGTTTGAACCTAAGGATATTTCCTAAGCATGGACATTTTTTAAAAATATGTTTTTATTGATTTTACAGAGAAAAGAAGGGAGCAGGAGAAAGAGAAATAGCTATGCGAGAAAGAAACAATTGGTTGCCTCCTGCACACCCCCTATTGGGGATCAAGTCCGTAACACAGGCATGTGCCCTAATCAGGAATTGAACCAGTGACATGTTGGTGCATGGGACTATACTCAACCAACTGAGCCACACTGGCCAGGGCGGTATGGAAATTTTTGACAGGATCAAATGTCAAGGACCATTTGGCATGAACCAATATGCTCATGGAGGTTTATGACAGGACCAATTTTCAAGGACCTTTGGATTTGGACCAAATGTCTCTGGATATTTTGGACAGAATCAAATGTTCGCTAATCCCATAGATAATTGGCATATCTATTATTAACAAGAAAGATGTCTATAATATGTCATCAAGTAAAAAAATTACCTATATATATAAAAGCCTAAGAGACCAAATGACCGAACGACTGGATGCTATGGCGCACACTGACCACCAGTGGGCAGATGCTCAACGCAGGAGCTTCCCCCTGGTGGTCAGTGTGCTCCCCCAGCGGGAGCACCAGATGCAGGGCTCACGATTGGGGAGCACAGCTGCAGCAGCATGAGCCTCTCCTGCCTCTGTGGCAGCGCTACCAAGCAGCGGCAGAGGCAGACGCAGTGGGGCTGCAATGAGTGGGAGCAGTGCGGCTCCTCCCCAGCTGCCTGCCACTTCACGCACTACTACATCCCCCGAGGGGTCCTGGATTGCGAGAGGGCGCAGGCCAGGCTGAGGTACCCCACCAGTGCACGAATCCATGCACCAGGCCTCTACTAAGATTATAAACCTTTTGTATGGGGGAAACATACTTTGTTACCCTTGCCTCTGAGGGTAGGATCTATATGGCTACCTGGCCCGAGAATAAAAGCTAGCTTTTCTGTTTATTAAAAAGGAAAGCCCAAATCTTGAAAAGCATTGGTAATACAGCAGATGAGTCAGGCTGAAAATTCTTATAACAAATCCCAATCCATAACTCAGCCAGCTGCACTGTCACTGTACATCCCAGACAGCTCTGCACTCTCACTGTGCATCTCAGATAGCTCTGCACTGTCACTGTACATCTCAGACAGCTCTGCACTGTCACTGTACATTTCAGACAGCTCTGCACTCTCACTGTACATCCCAGACAGCTCTGCACTCTCACTGTACATCTCAGACAGCTCTGCACTGTCACTGTACATCTCAGACAGCTCTGCACTGTCACTGTACATCTCAGGCAGCTCTGCACTGTCACTGTACATCTCAGACAGCTCTGCACTGTCACTGTACATCTCAGGCAGCTCTGCACTGTCACTGTACATCTTAGACAGCCCTGAACTCTCACTGTACAACTCAGACAGTTGCAAGGGCACACAATTTTTCAAATAAAAATTTTATTCTATTTTGTATAAAAACCTTCTGAATTTGAAAGAGCATCTCTTCCTTCATACTAAAAATATGAAACACAGTACAGGACATGAACAATAAACACCCCACTTAGAATGAGAACATTTATATGTTCTCACAACTCAAGTTTCCACCAACTAAATGAAATCTCATGACTGAGTTTCGGTAAATAAATAAGTCATCAGAAAATACAATGATAATTTGGAAGTGATTAAAAAGATAAAATGAGCTGGCTGTGTGCTCAGTAGTTAAAGTGTCAGTTGATGCACTGAAGGGTCATGGGTTTGATTCCTGGTTAAGGGCACCCACCTGGGTTGCATGTTCAATCCCTAGCCCCAGTTAGGGCACCTACAGGAGGCAACCAATCGATGTGTCTTTCTCTCTCCCTCCTCCCCCCTTTTTCTCTCTCTAAAAAAAAAATCAATGAAAAAAATACCCTCAGGTAAGGATTAACAACAACAAAAAGGTAAAATACTAAACACAAATGTAGACATCTTTCTTTTACTTACTTCTTAAATATAATTGTGATGGAAAGTGATCAAACTGATCAGGTACAGAAGATTTTGGGGATGGATTCAAAAGATTTTCCTTGCTCTTCAAAAAGAAATCTACTGTGTCCAGCTGACGATTTTCTATTCCTGCCTGAAATGGGAGAAAAAAATTACAATAGGAAAAAAGGCGGGAAACAAAAAAATATTTTTAAACTTCAGAACTTAAATGTGCTGAGACTGAAGACACAAACCTATCTTTATCTTGCTCCAGGAGTACCTGGGTTCTAGTGAGGATTCTGACAATGACTAATTACACAATCTGGGGCAAGTGTCTGTAACCTTTCTGAACATTAGTTTCTGCTTCACCAGAAACAGAAGGTTAGATGAAAACACCTTTCCAGCTCTACTACTGTTCTATAATCCTAAAACAATTCAATGCTAGGTACTTGTGAATCACCCTTACAATTATGTTATAGTCTATTTAAATTAACATGTTAAAGCAGTATGATATAAAGTTAACTGAAAAGCAGGCTAAAAAAAGACTACCATTTCTGACTAGGTAGCTTGAGGAACCTCTCCATAGAGAATATTTAGAAATCACAGATGTAAAAAATGTGTATGTGTGAATCTTTAAATGTTCAGTTGAACAAGAGAGAAAAATTCTCATGGGATAAAAGCAAATTTTCCTTTCCCCCTATTACTCAAACATTCTACAATGATTATTTTGCAGTATATAAAAGTAAATTTTTCAACATATGGTCTGGAACATGAAAAAGAATTAAGTCGGGATTCTTCCTTTAAGTTGGATTCCTTCCTTATACCAATACAAAAATTAATCAAAATGCATCATAGACCTAAAATGTAAGAGCTAAAACTATAAAATTCATAAGAGTAAATCTCAGATTAGGCAATGGTTTCTTAGATATGACACCAAAAGTACAAGTGACCAAAAAAAATTTTTTTGACCATCGAAATTAAATAAAAACTTGTGTTTCAAAGAACACCATCAAGAAGATGAAAAGAAAATCCACAGAATGGGAGAAAATACTTACAAATCTTACATCTCATAAAGGTCTACAATCCAGGACATATAAAGAACTCTTAGAGCCCTAGCCTGTTTGGCTCAGTGCATAGAGCATCGTCCTGTGGACTGAAGGGTCCTGGATTCAATTCCAGTCAGGGGCACAAGCCCAGACTGTGGGCTCAACCCCAGTGGGGGGTGTGCAGGAGGCAGCCGATCAATGATTCTCTCTCATCACTGATGTTTCTCTTTCTCCCTCTCCCTTCCTCTCTGAAATCAATAAAAATATGCTTAAAAAAAGAACTCTTAGAACTCAACAATAACACAAATAACTCAATTTAGAAATGGACAAAAGATTTAAATAGACATTTCTCCAAAGAACTAGATATACAAATGGCCAATAAGCACATGAAAACATGCTCAACATCATTAGTCATTAGCAAAATGCAAATCAACATCACAATGAGATACCACTTCATTTTGACTTCGCAACCACTAGGATGGCTATAACACAAAAGGTGAACAGTAAGTGATGACAAGGATGTGGAACTACCATTGGAACCCTCATATATTGCTGGTGGGGCTGTAAAATAGTGCAACTGCTGTGGAAATAGTTTGGTGGTTCTTAAAAAGTTAAATGGCCCAGTCATTCCAGTGCTAGCTGTATACCCAAGAGAAATAAAAACATAGAATGACACAAAAACTTACATCACTGTTCATAGTAGGATTATTCATAATAGCCCAAAAGTGGAAACAACTCAAACATCTATCAACTGATGAATGGACAAACAAATGTGACATATTCATATAATGAAGCATTATTCAGCCATAAAAAAGAATGGAGTACTGAAACATACAACCTCATGGATGAACCCTGAAAACATGCTAAGTGAAAAAATGCAATCACAAAAATCCACTTAAATGAAATGTCCAGAAAAAGCAAATCCAGAGACAGAAAGTAGGTTCATGTTTGGGACTCAGGGTCCTTAAGGAATAGGAAGTGACTGCTAATAGGCACAGAGTTTCTTTTTGGGGTGATGAATATGTTCTGGAATTAGTGATGATGGCTGCACAACTCTAAATATATTAAAAATTACTGAACTGTAGATGGATGAATTTTATGATATTTAAATTATCTACACTAATAAAAGAGAAATATGTAAATTGACCATCACTTCACAATGCCCACCAGCCAATCAGGAGTGAGTATGCAAATTAGCGGGACAAAGATGACAGTGGCCACGGAGCCAGCCAGAGCGGGCAGGAAGCCTGGGTTGCCCCTGGTGATGGAGGAAGCCAAGCTTCCCGCCGGCCCTGGCTGGCCACTGAAGGGGCCTGTGGGCAGCTGCCACGGAGCCGGCCTGAGCATGGGAGGCTTGGGTCACCTGGGCCAGCCGCCGAGGGAGGGGCCTGCAAATGGCCCTCAGCCCCTTACCCAGGCTGGCCATGCCACCATTGGGGTGAGGGTCCCGCTGGGGGCGTGGCCAGCCTGCAAACAGCCATCAGCCCCTCACCCAAGCTAGCCAGGCACCCCAGCGGGGACCCCCACCCTGCAGGCAGTTGGGGGCAACCAGGCTGGCACGGGAGGGCAGGTGGGGGCAAGCAGGCCGGCATGGGGGGCAGTTGGGAGTGAGCAGGCCGGCAGGCAGAGTGGTTAGGGGCAATCAGGCAGGCAGGCAGGTGAGCAGTTAGGAGCCAGCATTCCCAGATTGCGAGAGGAATGTCCGACTGTCCCTGGGAATCGGGCCTAAACTGGCAGTCGGACATCCCCCGAGGGGTCCCAGATTGGAGAGGGTGCAGGCCAGGCTAAGGGACCCCCCCCCTCGTGCACGAATTTCATGCACTGGGCCACTCGTATCTCAATAAAGCTGTCATTAAAAAAAAAAACTGGCACAGAACATTATTAACTTCTACTTTTTATCCTTTCAGGGCCTGTGTGATATAGTAGAAAGTGCCCTGACTTTGATTCTAGCTCCTGTCTTTATTAGTATGGCTATGGGCCACTCACTCAACCATTTTGAGCCTTAGGATTTTCATTCATAAAATAAAATGAATGAAAATTACCCAACCCATCTCATGTGGTTAATTTTAGGACAAAATTAGATAGTACAATTTAAAAGAGTGTTTATGAACTAAAATATGCTATAAAAATTCAGGTGATGTTTCTATAGCTGGATTATAATAGTAGGACTACCAGGTAGGAATAAAAGATTACTCCTGTTCAAGCTTTCTATAGCTTGCTTCCACTTTGTTTAGTCTCATTGGCTTATTGTTGCTTCTATTTCTTGTACCTTTTGTTTCCTTAAATAGTGTTTATTATAATCTTATATCTTTTAAAGCCAAAAAGTGTACACTGCTAAGCAGAATTACGGTAATGAAATAACCAGAACTAAGCAAATAGATGGATAAAGACTATAGGGGTTTTTTTGTTGTTGTTTTTTTATTGCTCCTAGGTTAAGTGAATTCTCCCAAATCTTCAGTCATATAAGAGTACAGTGGGGCCTTGACTTACGAGTTTAACTCATTCAGTGACGGAGCTCGTAACTCAAATTACTCATATGTCAAATCACTGTGACGTTCGCTGCGCCAACTAGCGGTGAGGTATCTGAAGCTGGCTTGTAACCCGAATTTTAGCTCGCAACTCAAAACAAAAAATCGGCCGAGAGACGGCTTGTATCTCGAAAACTCGTTAGTCGGGACACTCGTAAGTCAAGGCACCACTGTATATGACAGAATATAAAGTTCTACAGAATTTAATTGTTACCTCTAGTGCATGTATGGGGATTGAGCACCTGCCCCAATCATTGAGATGGCAGAGAGTGTCCACAGTGCTGGCACTTCCATGGATCATTAGTCTATTTAAAAACTCCTCTTGGGTCAAACCAAACAAAATCAGAGAGAGTCCATTTTCTATGTGAAAAATAAAAGTTAGCTTTAATAAATTAGTAGGACTTAGGCTTTAGGATTATGGCAGGAATTAATTTCTAATTAGCCAATACTTCAGAACTAATTATAAATATATTTATTGGACACAAGGTACTATTATGACCTTAATTAATTCATCATGATTTTTCAATGTTGTTAAAGTGTTCTATTTTTAAAACACTGACCAAAAGGCAATTCTAGTAAGAACAATGCTGTCTATGAAATAGCACTAAATTTCACTTTTTTACTTTGTATTATCTTGCACAATCAATACCTGGAATCCTTAACTATTTAAAAAGATGTCACATTTCTGGTTTACTAACTAAAACAATTAATAGCATGCTCTTAACACACAGAAATATATGATTACCAAAAGTGGGGTACTAAAGACACAGGGTTAGTTCAATCATAACATTCACTTAGAGAATAGAGGAGGCACTAAAACCACCAGGGTAGCAGAAGTAAAACACATTAAAAGAAAACACGTCTTCTCAGCAATAGACAACCTGATACAAGACATTCTCACCTGTCAAAACAAGGCACAGTTGCTGGTCTCCACTATTATCTATAGGAATACACCTTTTGCCAAGGGAAAAGCACTGTATGCCCTCGATCTCCAAATCCCAAAGGACAATGGTACAGCCCATCTTTCCTACTGTCCAAGCAAACAGGGCAGTGAATCCTGTCACAGACATACATCTAAGCTCGATGGGTTCCTCTTGTTCACTGATGTGCATTATTTTCCATGCTCTTCCTGGATCACTGGTCTTGGCATGACTTTTCTGTGGAAAACTATACTGACTGTGCATTATGTCCTGTGGAATGAAGTCCCAACCTGGCACATTGGTACAATGGTTATTAGAGTCAGGGTATTCCAAATGCAAAATATCCTGGAACCATGGAGCACAGTGGGAAACCTCCATTGTGGAGCTCTTTATTGTTTCATTCAATGATAATAGCTGGGCCTTCCAAGACCTGGAAGACAGGGTAGAACCCACACCTGTTACAAGCGAAAGGCACTAATTAAGTAACACACTGAACAAGGAATAAAGTGCACTTTTTAAAAAAAAGTGTCTATTTCTGACAAAAATGAAAATAATAAAGTAAATCCAAAAAGGGTTTCTGTACCTATCAACTTGGAAGGAAAACTTGGTCAGTTTCATGTTGTAGTCAGAATTCACAGGATCGTCTTCGT
>NW_005871157.1:4124375-4125537 GCF_000147115.1 Myotis lucifugus
TTCAATAGGAATTTCTTCTAGAGTTTTTTCCCAAAAATGGGTGTCCGGGGTGTGGCCTCCATTTTAAAATAACAGGCCCATAAAAAAATGAGGTTCAAATCCAATTCCGTTCCTCCTCCCCCACCTAAAAATGGGGGGGGGGGGGGGGGTAGCGAGGTAATCACAGAGAAGGGACAGTGCAGACAGTAAGTTTTTTTCTAAACAGGACTCCTTCTTATCTCTATTCTTATAGCAGAATCATAGTCAGCCTTAAGAGTTTACCCTTTTGTAACTATGTATGTTGATGGATGTTTACTAGATTTACTATGGTGATCATTTTGATAGATAGATAGATAGATAGATAGATAGGGTCATTATGCTGTACACCTGAAACTAATATGATGTTTTATGTCAATTTTATCTGAATTTTAAAAAAGAATATGACCCTTAAGAGCAGTTAGCTTTATAAAGATATAAGAGCATTTACTGTCTACTATATTGCAGATGTGATAAAAACTTTATATAAATTATCTTATCCAAGCCTTTCAACTTCCCTAAGAAATAAATATGCTCTCATTTTATAGATACATAAACTAAGGCTCAGAGAAACAGTGGAGCTGGATTTGAACGAGGTCAATGTCACTATAAAGGCTTTTAAGCATTCCCTTTATCGACACCACAAAGACAGGGGAAAGGCATAAAAACTAGGAAGACAAAGCAGGAGTGTGGGAGAGTACGTGCAGAGAGAGGGCTGTCATGTTTGAGAAACACAAAGAAGGCTAGGGTGGCTAAAGCATAGTGAATGAGAAGCAAGGTGGTGTGAGATGAAATTGGAGAGGTTGGCAGGACAGATGGTGCAGAGCTTTATGAGTTATTAAGGACTTTTAGTTTTTAGCTTGGGGAGGGGAAAAGGAAGCTAAATAAGGGCTTTAGGCACAGGAGTGATATGGTCAGATGCAGAAGAGTAGCTGGGTTGAAAAAGGGATGCATTTAAACCCCAGGTACTTAGTTAAATTATTAACTATTAGCCCTTTCAACAATTTGAAGGTAGTATATAGACATGGATTTGTCAAGATGATGAAAATAAGTTATAGAAGAAAGGGTGATAGTGAAAAAAAGATGATACATGGAAAAGGTATATACCCTGTCCCCAGATGTTAATACCTGGATATACCTCTTATAA
>NW_005871157.1:4126532-4134074 GCF_000147115.1 Myotis lucifugus
CAATGAGTGAGATATGTAGAACAGTGATTTGAGGGAAGAGCAGTTCCAAATAATGACAAAGCCCAGGGTATGACTATGAGAGTGGACAGCTAAGGTAAACTGGAAGAAGACGTCACTGAGAGAACAAACCATGAGTTTGTGTTCTCAAGGAGCTTCCAAGCTCTATTGGAAGCATAAAAAAAATTAGGGAAATAATACAAGACTATACAATTAAGTGCTAGATGGTAGTTCAAAACAGAAGCTCAAAGAGGAAAATTACAAAATGAGTATAAAATTACAAGAGGAAGGGATTTTTATTAAGGAGAGGCTTCATGAAAGAGGTAGATAGCAAAGGACTTAAGAAAATGAAAAGAGGGACTAACATTCTGTATCAGGGGAAAGAAGAGCCAGAGCCATGAGGCAGGAAAGACAGAAACACTTTGAGATTTCAGAGCACACTTACAAAATAAAACAAGCAGTAAACTCTAAAGGAGTTATACTAATTAAAGAGCATTTATGTAAATCTATATATACAAAAGCCTAAGCAACCGTTACAACTGGTGGATTGAACGACCGGTTGACCATTAGCTATGACGCGCACTGACCACCAGGGGGCAGACACTCAATGCAGGAGCTGCCCCCTGGTGGTCAGTGCGCTCCCACAGCCAACCTCCTGCAGCCAGCCAACCTCCCATGGTCCCTCCCCCAAGCCGGTCGTCCCCAAATCACTGGCCAGGCAGGATCCCACCCATGTAATTAATAAACAGAAATCACTCGTTTAGCTGGACAGAACAGATTCCTAAATGTACTGCAGGAAACAGGATAAAAGTTGCTCTTACATGGCTGAGTTCAAGGAAATTTGTTCAAAAGGAATGTGCCTGGTGCCCTCTTCAGAGTTCTCTCAGAGTGCTGCCAGAGGAATAGAACCCTACACTCAAGGACCAGAGTGGCTGTGTAGGCTTTCTTCCCTCCACCTGTCAAATTGTTTTTACTGATGATCAGGAGGTAACTACACATACAGGTATGCTTTAGTAAGTAAAAATGGCCTATTAATAAACAAGCACACAATCTGTGAATATGCTAATCATCCCTACTCAAAGATTTTAAAAAATATGTAATAAAATAAATCACAGTGATGAGTTCTGATAGGTATGTAAAAATGAATTTATCATTTTTTTGTGGTCCAATAAGCAATAAAACCCATCAAGGTACATTACAATTACAAGGATTTGTTCATCTCATTCATATTAAGTTAGGACCAAAAATCCTGAATGATTTTGAATGGCCCTAAATACTAAAATTCCTAATTGTGGATTGGGTGACTTTCAGATAAGCAAGTTGCAATATATAGGCTACTCTGTGTTTGTGTGAGCACACACGCACACACATACACACCCCTGTCAAATATTATAAAATCAGAAGCAACTAGAATACTACCTAAATCAAGAAACAACACAAATTAGCACTCAATTTTACTAATATATTAAGATAGCCAAAAGGGTGGCCTCGCCAAGGGGAAACACCTGAGGAAATCCTCAGGTGGAGAAAGTTAGCTTACTGCATCTTGTCAAACTACTTTAAGAGGAAAGTAATCCCCAAAGAAGCCAGGATGCTGAGCCACGTTAAGAGTCCTAACACGGGGAAATCCCATTTCTCTTCTACTCTAATGGGAGGCAAGAGGGAAGTAGACAATGTATAATAGCCAAGGGCTTTTAAAATTGTGCTTGATTACTTTTTCTCTTATATAATGACATAAGCCATATATAATAACATATATAAATCAAAATGAAGAATTTTATATACACCCACAAATAAAAAGATAATCAGTGGCCCGGCTAGAGTGCCTCAGTGTTTGAGCATCGACCCATGAACCAGGAGGTCACAGTTTGATTCCCAGTCAGGGCACAGGCTTGGGTTTCAGGCTTAAAGTAGTGGGTGTGCAGGTGGCAGCCAATAGATGATTTTCTCTCATCATTGATGTTTCTATCTCTCTCCTTCTCCCTTTCTCTCTCTGAATCAATAAAAACATATTTAAAAAAAAAAAAGAAGGTAACCAGTAGTCATTTGCACCCATTATTATACAATAACAACCTGACTATGTAGTAGCTACAATATGACCTAACTGAATAGAGGAAGAAAACTATTATTAAGGAAAAGTTAACAAATACATTTTTAACCTCTTATGGCTCAAATTATTTACCTCAAATTAGAGATTACAGTAATCTACATACCTGAAATACAAGTTTAAGTTAAGAGCAATTGCAGAGTTGGAGGAGCCGACAATCACAACAACATCTAGGTCTTGAGACACTTTCAGTGAAGTAAAGGAAGAAATCTTGGCTGGCTCCTGTTGCTGCTCATCACACATATCTTCTTGGTGAAGTGCTAAATCCACATGAGCTACATGTGTACCACCCACAATGTCGAAAATGTCTTTGAGTTAGAGTTAAAGAAAATGCCAGTCTTAAGTATGCCTAATCATTTAAACCATAGAATGGCTAGAGATCCAACCTTGTAAGTACAGGACACTGAAGCTGCCCCTATCATAGTAACCAGATGACTATGAAGTTGGTGGCCCAATAAACAACCTGATAGAGTTCATTCAACAATACTTGCTGAATGCCCACTCTGAGCAGGCGCTGAGACACTGGTGATATTTTTCCACTAGTGTTCTACAATAGTACTGTCCAAGAAAAATATATGCAAACCACATTTGCCATTGTAAATTTTCTAGTAGCCTTATTTAAAAAGTAAAAAGAAATCTGTGAACCTAATGTTAATAATATAATTTACTTAACTCAATATATCCAAAATATCATCTCACCATGTTATCAGTAAAAAAATTGAGATATTTTACATTCTTTTTTTCATATAAGTGTTAGAAATCTGGTATTTTACACTTAAAGCATATCTCAATATGGACACTAAATTTTCACTGAAAATATCTGATCTGTATTTAGACTTCATAAAATTTACATTTGAGAACTTGGAACAACCAAAGTTGTTCCAAACATACTTAAAAGTTTTCCAA
Organism: Myotis lucifugus; assembly: GCF_000147115.1. Classification (NCBI taxonomy): domain Eukaryota; kingdom Metazoa; phylum Chordata; class Mammalia; order Chiroptera; family Vespertilionidae; genus Myotis; species Myotis lucifugus. The sequence continues at coordinate 4,129,543 of NW_005871157.1, forward strand.
TAGCTGAACCAAGCATTAGCTTTTAACTAAAGTAATTCAATACAATTAAGAATTTAGTTCCTCAATCATACTAGCCAATTTCAAGTGTTCAAAGCCACATATGCCTAGTGCTATGTTGAACAGTGGAGTTCTATAATCTGGCAACAAAAATGAAGTTAATCCAATAATTTGATATTTGTATAAAAAGTTTTAATAGAGGCTGATATATCTAAAAACACACACACACACACAACACCTATTCCTTTTAGAAAATAAGGTTCCAAAATCACATAATAGGTCATTTTTTCAAGCCTTTGAAATAATATTGCTGATGACCTATGGATCTGCTAAAGATAAAAAGCCCATATTTTCCAAAAATAAATAAAAGTGGTTAAGCAAATCATATGATTCAATAATATGATGGAATCATTACTTGTGATGAGTGGGCATATTATATCATAAGTGGTCATCTAAAACTTTCCTGGAACAAGAACAAAACAGATATTTAATAATCATATTTGAATAAATGGGTAATGCAGAGTATACACAATTTAAAAGGAACACAAATAAGTTAGACAAGATGATTATGACTATGAAAAAACTTGTGTATACAATGAAAAGTATTTGAATGGATTATGAATATAGTTATGTTAAGTTCATGAAGATCTTTTTCCCTGCAGTTTTTTTTACTGAAAAAGTAACCATCAACCTACACCCAAGTTCTTTAAAACTAAAAGGCTAATAGGGTTTATCTTTCTAGGTATTCTCCTCCCCTGCACATCAACATTTTTGCCGCCAAGGATACAGATCCAGCCTAAACTACTCAAAACAAAAAGAATTCCTCTGCAGAGCTGCATGTCAATAATACTGTCCACAGCCTGTGCAGGCAAGCGTAATGTGAAATAGTTGAGTACTCTAATCTCAGCATCTTTTCCAGGAAACATGATGTGCAGGATGATACATTTGTTGATGAGCAATAATGATGTGTTATTGTGAAATGACAGAATTCTCAAAGTTAATAAGGAAATGCCTATGAAACAAAAGAATAGTATTTCAAACTCATTGGTCACATTGTTACAATGGGCAAATTTGACTTTGTAAAACCTAACAAAAACAGGTAAAACAAACAAAAAACACACCACTTAACTCAATCCAACTCTAGGCAGTTATTATTCATACCTACCTAAGCAAGTGGATATTGAAAGGTAGGTAAGGGGATGAATAAAGATGGTCTAATGTAATGGTTCTCAACCTTCCTAATGCCGTGACCCTTTAATATAGTTCCTCATGTTGTGGTGACCCCAACCATAAAATTATTTTTGTTGCTACTTCATAACTGTAATTTTGCTACTGTTATGAATCGTAATGTAAATATCTGATATGCAGGATGTATTTAGGCGACCCCTGTGAAAAGGTTGTTCGACCCCCAAAGGGGTTGCGACCCACAGATTGAGAACCGCTGGTGTAATGTCTCTTGTTCCTTGTGTTATGGCCATTCTGACAGCACACCAGAAGTTTCAAAAAGCCTACTTACTACCCATGAGACCCCACAAGAACAATCACAGACTTTTTAAAAAAATGCAAAAGAAGGGTTGGGCCCGTGTGGCTCAGTGGTTGAGCGTCAACCCATGAACCAAGAGGTCACTGGTTCGATTCCCGATAAGGGCACATGCCTGGCTTGTGGGCTCGATCCCCCATGGGGGGTGTGCAGGAGGCAGCTGGATGGATGTTTCTCTCTCATCGATGTTTCTATCTTCCTATCCCTCTCCCTTCCTTTCTCTAAAATCAATAAAGACATATTTTTGGGGAAAAAAAGGAATCTTAAAATCAAAGGTAGCAAATATGCTACTGCCTTAAAAATAGAAGCCCAAGTGCCTTGATTTCTGCTCCCTGCAGCTCTCAGAATGGGACATAGTAAAGAGCTCTGTAACCAGTCTTAGATCAGCACTATCCAACAGAAATATAATGTCAGCCACAAATGCAAGCCACATGTAGTTTTAAACTTTTTAGTAGTAGCTGCATTGAAAAAAAAAAAGGTGAAATTAATTTTAATATATATTACTTAACTCATTATATCCCAAAATATTTCAACATATAATACAAAAACCTATTAATGAGATATTTTACTTTTTTTGTACTAAGTCTCCAAAATCTGGTATGTATTTAACACTAAAAGGACAAGTGTTCAAGAACCCCAAGTGGCTAGTGGGTAGTATTGGACAGGCAGGTCTCCCACACTGATCTCACATATATAAGAAGCTTTCCTGAAATACACAAAATTACACAGTAATGTCACACATTTAAATATGTTGAAAGCCCACCTGTAAATACTTACTGACATTTTGATCTTCAATGAGCTTTTGCAAAGTCTCCTCACTACAGTTATACAAAATGGTTCCATCACATCTTCCATCTTTCAAATTAAATTCATAGATGAGCAATTCATTATTTTCACTAAGAGCGAGCAGTCTGGGCTTATCTGTTGGTGTGCTGCTGTTATGAGAATCCTCCCACACAAAGCTAAGGAAAAAGTTTACATTATTTTTTATATTCTCTATCTACAATAATATTTACCCACAATGGTGAGATTGGAAGAGCAGAATGAACAGAGAAAAGTTCTTTAGTTCACCTGGTAGCATTAATTCTACATCCAATTTAAGAGAAAGTAAACTGCATTAGGACTTCCTACCTCTTCCCCCTTTCCCTTCCTACCTCTTCCCCCTCAGGCCCTTTACACCAGCACAAGAATATAGAAGTAGGTGGTGAAAAGGGAGCATGGAGCAAGAAATGATGTTTGCTTTTATTTCTTCATCCTAAATCCTGACATGATATATTTAAAAGAATTGTTATGATCAAAGGTAAATTTCAACAACCAAGTATGTAGATTATTTAAATGAGGTGGTGCTCACAATTAACAAAATAAGTTTTACTAACTTAAATGCTTTCAACTTTAAAAAAGAAAGTGATTATTTGTATCAATAGATCTTAAGACTCCAGAATAGTTCTGTCCAAAAGAACTCTGTGATGATAGAAGTGTTCTATATATCAGCACTGTTCAATACAGTAGCCAATGGCCACATATGACTACTGAGCAGCTAAATTGTGAGTAATGCAACTGCGGAAATGAATTTAAATTTTTAAGTCACATGTGGCTAATGGCTACCATGCTGGAGAGAACAGTTACAGAATTTTTAAAGCAGTGCAGTGTCAACATAAGAACACTGGCTAACAAGGATGGAAAGAGACTAATGATGCTATAGCTTCAAGTTAAATATTCAAATTAAATTACATTTAGCACTGGTGGGTGTGCTCAGTGGTTAGAGCATCCAACCTTGCACTGAGGGGTCTGGGGTTCAATTCCAGTCAAGGGCACATACCTTGGTTGCTGGTTTGCTCCCCGCCCCCACTTGGGGCGTGTGTGGGAGGCAACCTGTCCATGTGTCTCACATTGATGTTTCTCTCTCTCCACCCTCCTTGCCCTCTCTCTGAAAAGCAATGGAAAAAATATCTTCATGTGAGGATTAACAAAAGTAAAATTTTTTAAAAATTAAATGATTTTTAAATCATTTAAAAACATCAAAGGGCCCCAATTCTGAAAACAATGCAATGGAATGAGATGAGACTTCCACACTAATAAGTCTAATCTTTTTAAAAAAGCTTTTTTCTACCAAAGTAGTAAGTTTTATATCTAGAAAAGTTGGACTTTGATGCTATAATGTCCTTATCAGAGAAAAAGATTAACACATTGCATATTTCTAATCCTATAGCTAGACTGATGATTTTTTTAACAACCAATTCCTGACTGTTTACATTGAAATTTGGAAAACAATATAAAGATTTGTTGCTTAAACAACAGATATTTATTTCTTACAGTTCTGGAGGCTACAAACCCAGAAACAAGGTGCCAGCGGAGTGGTTTCTGGTGAGGCAGCTCTTCCTGGCTTATTAACGGCCACTGTCTTGCTGTGTCCTCACATGGCTATTACTCCGTGTGCTTGGAGAGAGAGATCTCTGGTGTCCCTTCTTATTATCAGGATGCCGATGCTATAGAATTAGAACCCCACTCTTATGACCTCATTTAACCTTAATTACCTCCGTAAGGGCTCCTCAATCTTCAAAAACAGTCACATGGGTAGTTAAGGTTTCAACACACAAATGTCAGGGAACACACACTTAGTGCGTAAGACTGCCATGCCACGAGAAGGCAGCCAGTTAAAAAGATGTCATCTCTCTCATTCTGCCTCCCCAATATAAATGTTGAATATGGAAAACGTTCCACAAATTAAGATACATTTAAAGGGCAGCACACTGTGACACCATTAACATCATTAGCACATGGACTACATTAGCATGTGGGAAGGCAAAATTTTCAATGAAAATATAGAATGTACAGTGATTGCAACAATATAAAAGAACGATGTATATGTTGAGAAAAGTAGGATATAAACCCTGAATACTAAAAATGTGCCCTTATTTTTACCCTGTGAAGTATTTTAATTCAATTAAATGCAAATAAGAAAGCTTCTCTTGACCTACCCCCTCTACTAATTCAT